>NC_086110.1:46475589-46633089 GCF_963921235.1 Mobula hypostoma
GGCAAGGATGAAAGTAGGACCAAGCCATCATATTCGTTCTTTGCACAACTCAAGTCCAGTGAGATCCTGGTTCAGAAAATAAAAACGTAGGACGGTAGACTGCTCTGCCATTCAATAAGATCACTGCTGGTCTTTTACCTCAGTGTTATTTTTCTGCCTTAACTCCTTTCCCTCAATTCCATTCATATCTACAACTCCAGTGATCTCTGTCTCAGACGTATTCAGTAACCGTGCATGAAAGCAACCACAAAGATTTCCTTCTGATGTCCAACACACTCAGTAGATCCACCACAGGCCAATATTCACAATGATGAAATGTCATGTTCCTTTCAAACCTTTGGTAAACACTTCAAGGATAAAACAGATATCAGCTAATTTAATCAAAATATTCAGTCAGCTGTTTAGCTTCAAAAGGAAGCATGTAGCCAATAATATCGTGTTATTCATTGCCTCAATACAATACTAAACATGGACTAGCACTGATCACTATATGTTTTAGCACAAGCAGAGTCCAATGTATATGGAGCACAGGGAATAGCTAAATACATAATGAAATTGCATCAAACAATCATCAGGATTAACACCATTATTGGAATCATTAATATTGTAATTTAACTGGCTTAATCACTGCAACATAGTTCCAATTAGATTCTTCATGATAGAGGACAAGACTAATCTACTTAAACTGTCTACAAAGCATTCCTTGTATGGTGAAAGCAATGGTACCAGTATTTCATTACACAACTGCACACCACAATCCAAGTAATCAATCATGTCAGAATTGGATGAAACGTATTTGTAATTTTATCTATATTATGTTGGACAGTTTTAACCACTCTGTCTCAATTTACTTAATGGCTCAAAGATCAGTGCAAATTTATTTCATCTTGTATTTTTGCACCTTAAGTTACACCTTTACCTCTTTCATCCTTTTCACCGGGGTCTTTGGAATCCCTTTCACTTCTGTATTTTTCCTGTTTTGCTTGAATTCTCTCCATCCTGCCAGACAGAAAAGTTTAGTTAAAGTGGTCAAGTGTTAAGCAACCATAAATTTTTACTGGGCTTATAATTATGAAAGATTCAAGGCATCATTATTGTTCAAATTCTGCTTAAACTAAAAATGAGGATGTGCGATTTCCATTTTACTTCATCCAAGAAGAACTAATCCTCCTATTGCATTTCTAAATGTCGTAGCACAACAAAGGGTTGTGCCTTTTAACAACAGCATTGTGAAATTGTTTCTTGCCTTGTAATTTGTTGATTTGAAACTTAAGTATTTCTTTTATTGGTACTCTTGCTACACTTTAAAAAGATTCCAATCAGCATTACATAAGAACATTAGAAGTAGGAGCAGGAGTAGGCCATCTGGCCTGCTCCGTCATTCAATAAGATCATAGCTGATCTGACCATGGACTCAGCTCCACCTACCTGCCTTTTCCCCATAACCCTTAATTCCCCTACTATGCAAAAATCTATCCAACCTTGTCTTAAATATATTTACTGAGGTTGCCTCAACTGCTTCATTGGGCAGAGAATTCCACAGTATCATCACCTTCTGGGACAAGCAGTTCTTCCTCATCTCCACCCTAAATCTACACCCCTGAATCTTGAGGCTATGTCCCCCAGTTCTAGTCTCATCTTTCCGTGGAAACAACTTTCCTGCCTCTATCTTATCTACCCCTTTCATAATTTTATATGTTTCTATAAGATCTCCTCTCATTCTTCTAAATTCCAGCAAGTACAATTCCAGGCGACTCAATCTCTCCTCATAGTCTAACCCCCTCATCTCTGGAATCAACCTAATGAACCTCCTCTGCACTGCCTCCGAAGTCAGTATATCCTTCCTCAGGTAAGAAGACCAGCACTGTACGCAGTACTCCAGGTGCAGCCTCATCAGTACCCTGTACAGTTGCAGCATAACCTCCCAGCTCTGAAATTCAATCCCTCTAGCAATGAAGGCCAATATTTCATTTGCCTTCTTGCTGCCCTTGCACACCAACCTTTAATTCATGCACCAGCTCTTCCAAGTCCCTCTGAACAACAGCATGCTACAATTTTTTACCATTTTAAATCTGCTCTTCCATTTTTCCCTCCAAAGTGGATGACCTCACATTTACCAATATTGTATCCCATCTGCCAAGTCCTTGCCCACTCACTGCAGGCTCACCGTATCTTCTTCACAATTTGCTTTTCCACTCAATTTAAGTATCATCAGCAAGCCTAGATACACTGCTCTCAGTCAGTCCCCTCTTCCAGATTATTAACGTATAACGTGAAGAGTTGCAGGTCCAGCACCGAACCCAACGCCTGTGGCACACTGCTCACCTCTAAGCATTAAGTTCACCCCTGTGACTGTGGGCCCTTAACCTTCTTGTGCTAGGCAAAAATGTACTCCTGAAACATTAGTTTGTGCAGACATTTCTCCGGTGGTGTCCCAGCCACAGGCCACGTTCTGCAGTAGTAACAGGAATCAGTGAAAAGCAACTCGGTTTACCATGGACTGCAAATCGGATTGTGGTAGCTAAAACAAAACCCTTCAGTTGTTGAACGCATGTCTGTAAATATCAAAATGGAATTTATAGATTCTGTTTGAAGGTTCCAGTTCTTGAAACGTGCCCAGTGATCAGACAGACGATCCATTTAAACGACTTACTGTCTTTTTATTTGTGCTTTGGACTTCATCTCAGCTTCATGTAAGAAATTCATGTTCTTGATGATACTGGCATTGAATAGTTGGAAGCCCCTATGGATAAAAATGACATTCATTCTTACAATTCAATCAACTTCTTAATATTTTTGTTGGACAAGGTCAAGTTTATAAAATTTTCTTAAAGATACCAACTAATTGTGCTCATCCTATTTGCTGTAGTGGGGTACACTTACACCTTACTCTCTTCCATACTCCTTGATAACTTTCATGTCTAGAAATTTATTCCCTTTTTTAAAATATTCAGTGATTTGGCCTCTACAGCTCCTCTGTACTGACAAGTTTCACTGGTTCACCAACCTCTGAGTGAAGACACTTCTCTTCATCTCAGTCTGAAATCTCCTGACTTGTAAACTGTAACCTGGATTGAGACACTCACAACCAATACAAGCATCCTAGCCACTTTCTATCGATTAAGTATATCAGAGCCTTCTATTGAATCCCTTCTCATTATTTTAAGCTTGGTCGACAATCTCTTTTCACTTGGCAGTTCCAGAATTCCAGACATCACTTTGCAGTACTCTTCCAAAGAAAATCTATCCTTTCTTAGGCAGAGTGACCAAAACTGTGCACAGTACTCGAAGGTTCTGCATAGTGCTTCTCACGTTTTCACTCCTATCATTAAATCTCTTGCTATTAAGACCGACCTACAAAGCAGTTCAATACCTGTTCAGTGTTGTAACATGAATGAAGTCACCAGACAGACACTGAAGCTAGTGGATACAGAAGTGATTTAATCAATAAAAATGAGCAGCAGGCATCCTATTGGGACCCTTTTAGAGGAAGAGGCATGTTTGACTCAACATTACATTATATGCTAAAGTACAAAGGACAATTCTATAGTTACAATGTATCTACAATGCTTCCTTTGAATTACATATAATTTTCGCACCTCCTTCTTCGCACCCACACTCCAGACACCCAAAGTGAATGTTAATCAGCTCTGTCTAGTTTTCAGTTAACTGGAGTTCACAGATGGAGGAAACTATTGTCCAGGGCTGCATTTTGCATTTAATCTACAATCTACATTCAGGTCTAAAGAGTGTTGCTGAAGTTAATATTTTGCTATATATCCTAACTCCAGAATATGCCCTAATATCCAGTACAATGTTTGTCATGACTAACCCACAATAAATAGTCCTTTGGTGCACGTGGTTTGACATACAGAGCATCCACTGAGGCTCAGAAAGTTTTCTAGACCCTTAATGGGAAACTTGGTAAAGGTTCATTGCACAATAAATCACTATTTTGGGCCACTGCTGTTATTGTACCTGGATGCTTGTAGCTTGGAGGCTCTCATGTCTGCTATCATGTGTATGAAATAGTAGCTCAAGAAGATTCTGCGCTGAAGCAAAAGGAAAAAGAAGCAGATGCTATCCCAGATAATTCCAGCTTCACCCACCGGCAAAATACATTCTGGATCCTTTAAATTGGTTTCTGAAAAAGTAGTGATAGACATACAATGAAGTTGGCATCAAAACCTACTTGAATATTTTATAAATAATGGAAAATATAGTTGAGCAATATTTTCAATATCGTATCCTGACAGCTGGCATTCAATCATTAACTAAACGTTCAGCAATTTGTAGACAACAGCAGCTTGGAATACGAGCTTCATTTGAAATACGTCTGCTTCAGCCTGACTACAACCATGGCAGCTTAGCCTTAAGATTCTTCTTAAAGGCCAAGTTGCTGAGGAGAACACATGTCATGCACTGATGACACTGCCCTTGAGCAGCAGAAAGCAGTTCACAAAATGGACTATTTTTTACAGTATAATTCCGGAAAATCCAAAAGAAATAAAAGTATACTCTGGATCCCAGAGGGATAATTTTCTTATGAACGGTATAACAAAATAGGGGATGGTGAATCCATAAAATGCTAGAGGACCTCAGCAGGTCAGGCAGCTTTGGATTTCCAGCATCTGCAGACTTCCTTGTGCTTATGGTGAACCCATAGTCTGATTGCTTCATTTCCTTTTCTATTGAGATAAGACCACAGACACAGGAGCAGAATTAGGCCACTCAGACCATTGCCTTTGCTCTGCTATGTCATCATGGCTTATTTATTATCCCTTTCAACCCCATTCTTCTGCCTTCTCCTCATAACCTTTGACACCTTTACCAATCAAGAGCCTGTCAGCCTCCACTTTAAACATACCCAATGACTTGGCCTCCACTCTCTGGCTAAAGAAATCCCCCTCCTAAAGAGACATCCTTCTATTCTGAGGTTCTGCCCTCTGGTCCTAGACTCCGCCACTGCAGGAAACATCCTCTCCTCATCCACTTGAAAGCTGAACCGACTGCAGACTTACAACCTCAGATTCTGCATCACTGTCCAAGCACAGTTTATCCATTTGCACAGTTAATCCTCAGACAAACCGACAATACGGTGCAGAGAATAAAAAAGCTCTTACCATTATAGTAGCCTTTGACCGTGCAGTGCAAACTCAATAACTGAATCATCCAACAGAAGTTACGTTGGAGTTGCTTCAAGAAAACACAGGCCAGGAGCTGCAGAAACCATCACACATGTCCATCTTATTTCTTTAAACAATCACAGCTTGACACACTTGCTTATAACTTACAGTGAAATGTATCCTTTGTAATAATCATTATGACTGTTCACACAGCTCTCAGACATCATCACTGAGAGAGTTCCCGCATTTATTGTGCCAATCATTGATTCTAAACAAAATATGCACCCCCACTGCAGAGTTTAAACATC
Organism: Mobula hypostoma; assembly: GCF_963921235.1. Classification (NCBI taxonomy): domain Eukaryota; kingdom Metazoa; phylum Chordata; class Chondrichthyes; order Myliobatiformes; family Myliobatidae; genus Mobula; species Mobula hypostoma. The sequence goes on from NC_086110.1 coordinate 46,481,024, forward strand.
ATGACTTCCTTATTTCTTACAGCTCAGTAGTTTACAGAAAACCAATCTTTCCATCATCTACCAACATTTTCTAATGAAACTATTATCAGATCAAAGGACAATTGATGAAATCCAATGGTATTTTTGGAAACTGTAAGAAAATTTCATATACATACTGTATTTATCACTTTATAATTATATATGTACATTTATAAACATTTGTTACATATGACAATAATGAGATATGGTTACATTAAAGTAAAATCTTTAGAAAGCAAAGGATGAAGGGGGGGTGGTCATGGCCTGAATTATTCAAATAATTTTGACTCGCCATATCTGTAGAAATGCAACTCTTAATTCAATGACTGAAGAAAGTCCTTGGACAAATAAAATCATAATATCTTTAAAATGGGGTTGGCACATAGAGCTGGAAAGCCTCTGGAAACAAGGAAAGCTCTATAAAGTGGATAAAAATGCCGTATGTTTAAGCAGGCTAATCTTCTGCCTAATTTGCCTGCACTTGCTAATCTGAACTGTAAAACTTAGAAGTAACTTTAGGAAAAGCTGCTAATATCACATGGAGCTTAGAAAAATAGAGGGCTATGGGTAACTCCAGGTAATTTCTGAAGTAAATACATGTTCGGCACAGCTTTGTAGGCCGAACGGCCTGTATTGTGCTGTAGGTTTTCTATGTTTTCTATCACAATTCATGTACTGTTCTTTATTACTTCACAACATTGTTTTCTACATTTACCCAAAGTTTTGATAATGAAAAGACTTACCGAGAGCATATTCTTTGCAACAATGACCGTAACGTTGTACATGATTAAGCAGTCCCAAAAGTTTAAACGACTTGCTGCTGGCTTTAGTAAAAGTCTTCTGCCAAACAGAAGCAAATAGAAGGAGGCAACCAAATAGCCAAGACCAAATACACTTATTCGAGTGGAGCCAGCGGCAAAGATGACAGCCAATACAAGCCAGAAGAGGTGCCGGAAGACCCCAACCTTAATCATGTCCAGGTAGCATCTGCAGACAAGAACAAACTACACATGAACTTCCACATTCATCAATTTCTGACCATACTACCCAAGGCACTAAATGTAATCATTAATGAGGATAATTATAGTATAATTTTAGTCAGTCTGTTGGCAAAATATGATAAACTAGAATCATTTTGTATCATAGTTGTAATATTGCAACTCCTCCAAAAACAAATGTTCAGCTAAATTAATTACTCTGAGCCACAGGTAAAAGGGCTGAAAACATTCTATGTCATTAAGATACTATAAGAGCAGTTCTCCATCACTAGAAAAAAATGTTAAAGCCAAGACAGGTTTCTAGCACCTATGAAATATTATCATCAAATCTGCAAATCTAAAATCATATTGAAGGGCAAGCCTCTGTCAAACTTACCGGCAGTAAATAAAGTTTGGCACTGGATTCAGGTCCTTTCCTGCCATGGGATCAGAGTTATCTGTGTTTTCACCAGCAATGGTATGAATCTCCTCCTTCTTTTCATCAATAAATACTTGCCACTGATGGGACACGCACATAAGTAACAGAAAGTCATCTGTGTTGAAAAGAACCAATAACCTGAGAATTGCCTACTAAACAAAAATAAGTTTTGTTTGATAATTACATAAAACAATTGAGGTTTTTTTTGATTTGGAGTGAGCATTTATTGACAGGTATCTGTCAGTTCCATGTTGCAAGCTAGAACTGATCAGCATCAAATTGCTGCAGTTTTAAAGGGTGCGAAGTGTGGCAGGGCAATAGGTACAAGATATATAAATGGAATATCGTTTTCTGTTCAAGTTTTATAGAACATAGAATAGTACAGCACAGTACAGGCTCTTCGGCCCACAATGTTGTGCCAACCCTCAAACCCTGCCTCCCATATAACCCCCCACCTTAAATTCCTCCATATACCTATCCAGTAGTCTTTTAATTTTCACTAGTAATTTCATCATGGCTGATCCATTTTTCTCAGCATCAATCTCCTGCCTTCTCCCATATCACTTCACATCCTGAATAATCAACAATCTATCAACCTCTGCCTTACATATACCCATGACTTGGCCTCCAGAGCTGTCTGTGGCAATGAATTCCACAGACTTACTGCTCTCTGGCTAAAGAAGTTCCTCCTCATCTCTGTTCTAAAAGGACATCCCTCTATTCCAAGGCTGTGTCCTCTGGTCTTTGATTCCCCCACCAGAGGAAACATCCTCTCCACATCCACTCTGTTGTGGCCTTTCACCATTCAATAGGTTTCAGTGAGGTCATCCCCCACCCCTCATTCTTCTGAATTCCAGTTAGCAGAGGCCCGGAGCCTTCAAGTGCTCAGGAAAGTTACACCACCAAAGATCAATATCTTAATTGCAGCAGTTCAGCATATCAGTCAGCAGAATTTCAAAACACAGTGGAGAAATTCTCTCTGTCCCAGATAGAGATCTCCCTTCAATCAACAGCAGCAAAGGTTAATTATTCCTTGTTGTCATTGTGGCTTCTAGACTGCTCCTGTACTTCAATATTCACTTTACTTCAGAGCAACAGACAAAGTGTTTTTGGCATTTTATTGAGAAATGTAGTTCAACAGCACGTGGACTAAATTTGCTAGCTTCCAACTTGGATTTAATGTGTGATGTAATCTGCTTGCTTGATCTTTGCTGTCTGCCAATAACATGTTCAGCCAACACTTCTGTTGCTGAGGGGTTCTGAGCAGAGCAGCAGGTCCACAACGTCAGTGGCTGGCTCTAAGATCGGCAGCCCCCTGCAAAGAAATTAATCCCAAGGCAGGGTATGACAACACATAAGTACTTAGACAGTAAATTTATTTTGAACTTTGAACTTTCAAAGGAGTGCCAGATTTCAGTGATAACAACTTCATTAACATGCTGAAGTCAGACAAGTACATGAATTTCAGGAAGGAGAGCACACTGTGGAGGAGGGAAGGGGGTAGAAAGACATCTCCTTGTATTGCAAACAGTATTACCCTATGTGTGCACGATCATAGCTACACTGCATTCTGAGAGGGATACAGCCTACCCACTGGCTAATAAACGCCAATGAGAGAATGGTTGGTGTAGAATCCAGACAATTAGTCAAAAAAAAGTCCTTAATATTACAGATGGTTAGCAACTCAATACAAATCCAGAAAACACTTAGAAAACATACTTGATTTGCAATATGAAATGATTTCATATTCAAATCACATTGTGGGTATGAATATTCACATTGTTAATATTCATGCAGGTATTATGAATATTAAATATGAGATTGAGTCATTCATATTGACAAAATAACATGAAAGGTATGAGAAATCCATCAACAACTAGTTCAAAGTTAAGTATGTGCATGTCACCATGTATACCCTGAGAGATTCATTTTCTTGGGGGCATTCACAGTAAATACAAAGAGATACAATAGAATCAGTGAAAAACAGCACACAAAGACAGGCAAACAACAGATATGCAAAAGACATCAAATTGTGCAAATACAGAAAAGAAAAAAAACAATAAATAAATAAATACATAAATAATGAATATTGAGAACACAGTTTGGAGAGTTCAGAGGTTGTGGAATCAGTTCAGAGTCGGCTATGTGAGTGAAGTTACCCACTCTGGTTCAGGAGGCTGATGGTTGACGGGTAATAACTGTTCCTGAAACTGGTGGTTTGGGACGAAAGGCTCCTGTACCTCCTTCCTGATGGCAGCAGCGAGAAGAGAGCAAGGCCTGGATGGTGGGGTCCTTGACGATGGACGCTGATTTCCTCTGACAGCACTCCGGCACATGTGCTCAATGATATACCCCAACTAAGTGGAGAGTGACTGACAGCCCTTTTAAGCAGCACTGCCTGAGATCCCTCAGGCTGCTGAAGCCATGAGCAGCTGTGTTACAGTATTGTGCTCCAAAATGGCGGCACAGGCATTAGCATGTGAGTGTTAGCTGTACATGGGGGGGGGGGGCGGCACGGTAGCGAAGTGGTTGGCACAACACTTTACAGTACCAGCCACCTCGGTTCAATTCCCACCGCTGCCTGTGAGGAGTTTGTATATTCTCCCTGTGACTGCGATCCAAAGGTGTACCTGTTAGTAAGTTAATTAGTCATTGTAAACTGACCTGTGGATCGGCTAGGATTAAATCAGGGGATTGCTCGGTGATGTGGCTCAAAGGCCTGAAAGGGCCTATTCCGTGCTGTATCTCAATAAATAGATAAATAAAGGCCGATGAAGCTGGTCCATTTCATGCCATGTGTGTCATGTCCTCAGCAGAGCCATTTTGAAACTGAATTAACAACCAGAGCAAAGCAGAATGGAAGCTGACTCCACGCACTTCTTTCCCTTTCAACCTCTTCTTCGCCTCAACACAAAACGATCCTCCTACCAATGTAGCATCAATCTCCCAGCTTGGAGACAATTCACACTTTTCCATTTCTATCCAAGTGAAAAGGCTACTTACTAAATATGGAGAATGGGAATGATTACAAGAACTGATCACAGTGGATGACTCCCATAGATAGCTTTGTGCTACAAGGACTATGCCACCACTTTTCCCTGTGACGGCTCAGTGCATCCACCTGTGGGTTATACAGTAGAGGTACGATGCTTGGTTCTCTGCTCTGAATGTTGTGATGCTTTTGACCTACTTGGATTTGAGGCCTAAGAGTGCCCTAAGAAAGCCTTTTCCATTTACCCCTGAAGGGACAGACATCCATGTATGAAGCACTATTCAAAGTACAGGGTTAACAGGTAATGTGGAAGTGTGGAAGGCCAGTGCCCACTTGCTCTTTCATTACTTCTCTTCCCTGGCTCACCTGCTCCTCCCCATTGGTACAGGGTGAAAGCTGTCCAGGGTTAGCCTGTTACACCATCACTATACAGCCCGCAAGGACACATTGCCTTAAATTTTGCTTCCGAATCCAGAATCCATCAAGCTGCATATCTGGTGCTCCTTTTAAATAGTGAAGTTAAAAAACAATGAGTGTGCGATGTTACTGAATCCACTCCAGCACGACTTGGAAAACTCCTATATTATATGGCATTGCAGTGGCTAGATCTTGTACTTCCCATGGCTTTCACATCACCCTCTCCCACCTCATAACACGTCAGGCATTGGAAGTCCAGCCCATATGGCACTAAAGCAAGGATGTTAAGTCCAACACTGATAAACTACCGGCTCAGACCCAGCAGAAATATCCCTTCCAAATCTCAGCGCCAGGGACCAGGGACAACCCTAAGGCTTTGGACAGGCTACAGTGGAGAATAACTGGATGAGTTCCAGAGCAGAAGATGACAGTTATGTGAACAGGCCTGGAAATTTGGAGCTCTTAGAGAAGGGAAGACTGAGATAAGATTTGGCAGGATTGTTTAAGCTACGAAGAGTTTATAGTAAGTTTCCAATGACTAGGTTCATTCGCCAGAAGAGACAATTAGGAGGAGATAACAATTCAGGTTTTCGGGTTAACAGGAGGCAAATGGAACTTTATACTTTGCTCCCAAAAGGGCCAGCAGCCAGGGCCATAGAATTCTGCAATTCCATCAGTCCATTTGCAGGTCAGATCATGAATAAAAGCTGAAGGAGAGTAAAAATTCTCCTGTATTTTCCTGATTGCAGGAAACCTGAACTAAAGCAGAGAACTCTGGAAGGTTACAGTCGAGCAGACAGCAACAATGGAAAGAAAAACAGAACTCAGGCCTGTTACATTCCCCAGGAAGGCTATCGAGCTGCGGTATCAGCTCTGTTCCTCTTGTTGATGTTGCCTGTTTTGTAAGTACATTGGCTGCAGAATAAAGGGCAATAATACGTAGGGTAATAAATGCAGACGTACAAGCTGAGACAGTGACACAACGTTCACAATAAGGGTTATTCACAACAAGAATGGAGTAGCAACTCTCTTTCCAATAAATAAGAGCACAGCCAGCAGGCAAGGTGGATGGTCTCCATGAGCACAAGATGTAATGGATTAACAAATAAAGAAGATATCTTTCATTTTTAAAACATATTTGTGTTAATTATTGTAAACAAGGGCACGCTTGTAACTGTTTTCAAAAGTGCCTCAAGTCCATCGAAAAGGTAAAGACAAAGGCTGAATGTCTTGTTCCACACAGGATTGGGCACCAATGTAACACAGCAGTTAGTGTGGCTGCCTTGCAGCTCCAGACTTGGGTTCAGTACTGACCACGTGTTGTGTGAGGGGTGTGCTCATGCTGGGCTCTCTGCTCTCTTGCCACATCTAGAAGATATGACAGTAGGTTAAACGGATACTATGAAGTGCAGGGAGACAGCAGGCAAACAGAGTGGGGAGCTGCTGGGGGGGGGGAGAGAGAGAGTGAGAGTGAGAGAGTGAGGGAGAGAATGTATGTGTGAGAGAGAGAGAGGGAGAGAGGGAGAATGAGAGAGTGAGAAAATGTGTGTGTGTGTGAGAGAGAGAGAGAAAATAAGTTGCAGGACTTCGGCAGGATAAGCTGTGGCGAGTAGTAATGACGTGATTGTTCAGTTGGGAACTGGGTGGACTTGAGGGACTGAAACACAAGTCACCTTACAAACATCAAACGTGAGAACTTGCAATGCAAGTTCATTTCATAAATCTTATAACTGTTAAATCTCCAACTCATTTCAGACACATTGCTGGATTGACATTAAATTTCAAAAAAAGGGGAAAAATCATTAAATGCAAGAAGTTTCCTCTGTTTCATCTTTCTGAAATGAAGCTCTGTTTCACCTTCTGAGAGGGTTATATAATGAACTTGTGTAGCATGTTCAAGTCCCTCATCAACACAATGTTCTTGTATCTGACAGATTCCAGAGAGCCACCAATGGAGGCAGCTAAATTGCTCAAGGAGTCGGATTACTCTGGGAATATAAACAATCATACACTTTAGTGATAAGAGAAAGAAACGGATAGGTTGGCTCCTAAACCTCCCTGAATCGCATAAGCTTTTTTTCTGGCTCACAAAACAAAGTGGGCCGATGGTTGAAAGTCCATCAGCTACCATTGGGGAAAATAGGGAAAAGGGAAAATTAAAGGGAAATAAAATGATAAAATGACAGAAACAGCACGCCAAACTGCATGTCAAAAGAGGAATCAGTTACATTTTAAATCCCTGATCTTTTATCAGAATTAGGTAAAAATTATTAAGTGTCTTGCGAGCAAATCCAGTATTAGTCATTAAACTCCTTAAATCACTTAATTCCGAATTTATAGCACCAATATTAAATTGTTTATATACTCTCTTAAGCACTTCAGTTATTTGAACTGCCTAAGCTGCATTTAATCAGGGAGGCTGGATTCTGCCAGACTTTTAAAAAGTTGTACAAGGCAAAAGGAAGTTCTGAACTCCCCAAATACCTCAGGATGAGGCTCAAGAGGAACGCTAAATGTCTGATACATGCACAATGAATTGATACCCAAGAAGTCCCACAATCCATCAGCTTTTTTATAGCTTGCTCTCGTTCCTTACACTTTTTATGTTTGCATAGGCAGCCTGTGTCACCCATGACTTGTGTACCAGAGGATTTTAAGAGAAATTATTTCCAGAAACAACTGGTACTCAGAGGACGCAGATTCAAGATAACTGGCAAAATAAACTGTTCGGAGAAACTACTTATTTTAAATCTAGATTTATGATCTGGCACGCAACACCTGACAGGATGAAGGAAAAAGATATCACAATTATTAATGCAACTAATTAAATTGCACAAAATTAGGGATGTGGAGCTAGGCAGTTTATCAGTAGCAGTTTACCATTAAAATGTTACATAATGATCTGTATAAGTACTAAATAAGGCTAAATCAATAATCCATTCCTACTTTAGTGTTCCTTTTCAGTAATGTAATATTTGTAAGAAAAAGAGTTGAAAATAAAAAGAAGCTCAGTTCTCTTCTTACAATTTCTAAAGTTAGGAACAGTGGAAATATTCTTTGTTGATACATGACTGCGAGCTGAAATTAATATTTATGAATGTCTACTGATAAGAATCTAATACTGCCAAGCCTTGATTTATATCCCAAAAGCGAGCATGTCCAGCGCAGTGCACAAAGACCAGGGTATGTTTCTGATGGGATATTTCTTTCCAAAATTTGGCACAGGCATGCTGACTGAATGGTCTTCTTCTGTGGTAAATGATTCAATTGAAGTCACTGCTGTTTACCAGAGGCCTAGAAATTCAAAAACATTACTCTTGTGCTCTATGTATAGAACATAGAATAGTAAATCACAGTACAGGCCCTTCGGCCCACAATGTTGTGCTGACTCTCAAACCCTGCCTCCCATATAACCCCCCACCTTAAATTCCTCCATATACCTGTCTAGTAGTCTCTTAAACTTCACTAGTGTATCTGCCTCCACCACTGACTCAGGCAGTGCATTCCATGCACCAACCACTCTCTGAGTAAAAAACCTTCCTCTAATATCCTCCTTGAATTTCCCACCCCTTACCTTAAAGCCATGTCCTCTTGTATTGAGCAGTGGTGCCCTGGGGAAGAGGTGCTGGCTATCCACTGTATCTATTCCTCTTAATATCTTGTATACCTCTATCATGTCTCCTCTCATCCTCCTTCTCTCCAAAGAGTAAAGCCCTAGCTCCCTTATCTCTGATCATAATCCATACTCTCTAAACCAGGCAGCATCCTGGTAAATCTCCTCTGTACCCTTTCCAATGCTTCCACATCCTTCCTATAGTGATGCGACCAGAACTGGGCACAGTACTCCAAGTGTGGCCTAACCAGAGTGTTATAGAGCTGCATCATTACATCGCAACTCTTAAACTCTATCCCTTGACTTATAAAACTAACACTCCATAAGCTTTCTTAACTACTCTATCTACCTGTGAGGCAACTTTCAGGGGTCTGTGGACATGTACCCCCAGCTCCCTCTGCTCCCCCACACTACCAAGTATCCTGCCATTTACTTTGTACTCGGCCTTGGAGTTTGTCCTTCCAAAGTGTATGTCATGGAAATTAATCAGAAAAACATTTAGCACTCATATATTTGCTCTGCATTCTCAGTGCATACCATACAGATCACTGGACATGGAGAATCAAGTGGAAATCTTGTTACATGTCACGTGCAATTTCATTTTTGTGCAAACGGAACTTGAAAACAGCAAAGGCTTCAAAAAATTGAAGCAATTGCTGGGCTGAATCCTTTTAGAGCATTATTTAGCAGAGGCCCCACTTTCTAAGCACTGCAGGCATCCACCAATTTGGTAAGAGCATAAGACACAGGAGCAGAATTAGGCCATCTGGCCCATCACAGTTGCTCTGCCATTTCAATTATGGCTGATTTATTTTCCCTCTCAACCTCATTCTCCTGCTTTCTCCCCATTACCTTTGATAACTGAACAAATCAAAAACCTATCGACCTCTGGTTTAAATACACCCAATGAATTGGCCTCCACAGATTCACCAGCCTCTGGATGAAGAAATTCCTTCTCATCTCTGTTCTAAAGAGACACCCTTCTCTTCTGAGGGTTTGCCCTCTAGTACTAGACTCTACTGCTGGAAAATAGTCTCCACATACATTCTGTCTAGACCTTGCACAGGCTTCTGTAAATATTCCTTCAAGCTGATTGGTGTTGATGCCCTTGGCCATCTCAACAGTCTTCCTCCACCCAACCCAATGGCTCTTGTCCAACCTCCTGACCGTCATTGTTAGCTGCGTGACCACCTTCACAATCAGCTATTCCCCATTTGTTTCCCCGCCCAAACCCGTCAATGATCAACTCCCCGCTAGACCCCAATGACTGACCTAAACCAAAACTATTACCCTATTTGTGAACATCTCAGTTTACTACCCTGCACCCTTTTCCCTACACGTTATGACCCTAGTCTTGAGGAGGAAATACAAATCTCTGTAGCTGGTGCTTCTAAAATCAAACATTGATGCATACTTACAGAAAAGATGTGTGGAACTAGGGGCAGCCACAAAGTCAGGAAGATAGAACCATTTAATGAAGCTGGAGTGAATGGTAATGGAGGATGGCCATCTCCATGGGTAATCTGTGAAGGATTAATGAAATATTCTGTTTACTCTCTTAAAATAATTTAACGTTCAGGGCTGACATTTGCAAAACTAAAGGTTTTCTAAACCTCCGATATCCACCAACCCGCACTCAATCACAATCGGGCCCAAAAACATCTGCCAGTCATCCTTAAGGAATTTAGCATGGCTAATCACAATCTCAGAGCACAGCTGCTTCATATTCAGTATGATGTGGTTAAAGGTCAAGGTTGCTCAAAAAATTACTTTGGTATGAAACCATTCGGGCCAGGAGAAGCAGGGTGCTCCTCTGAACCAAAAAGGCTTCTCTGGCCTTCTAAGTCTTGGCTTTACCACTCCTGCCCAGGGCTGGATCTTTATCCAGATTCTCTACGGGACACTAACTTCTTGATGAGCTTTATTCCTCTGGGTTTTAGATCCAGTGCTTGCCTTGCTGGGAGATTCGGGCTGGACTATTCAAATGACAGACACAAACAAAATAACACATTCAATTACCTCGGCAGTGAACGTGAAAATAAAATAGTATGACAGTTTAGCAGAAGGCAAGGACATCAATCTCTCTCTTTGTTTCAATATTACCACATCACTTCCTGCTGAAAACACTGAGGAGCTGAGAATGCATTTTCAGCAGACTGATCTGTATTATTTTCTCAGGAGATCAGAATTTTTTGGGTGTTAATGCTATCACAATGTTGAAGGTTGTGCACAGTTCTTTATTTTAAGAGGGGTAGTGTGGAAGCTTAATTATCCTCAAAGCTGCTGTAGAATTTGGGTCTCAGTTTCACTTAAAAGAGGCAAACCACCGTGGATAGGTTTAGCTTCAGAACCCTGGCACCAGTGTTTCATTCACATGATGCTCAGTGAGAAATTGAATGGACAGAATCACACGGTAACAAGACCAACTTTCCTTCCATTAAAGGAAATAACAAAAAAATGAGCTTAGTGGCTTGGTATCTGGTTTTTTACCGAGAAAAATCTTTGATTTCTATCTTCCAACACCCAATCAGAGAGAGTTTTCACAGGCGGTGGTTGCTGGTTCAACAGCTGTGCCTGCCATTCTGATGTTCAGAATCTGGTGAAATTTATAGCTCATGAGAACAGCCTTAGCAGAGGCCAGACGGCCAGCATTCTATTCTCATTCTCATTCAGGAACATATAACACATTGTTTTAAATGGAAGTCTGTGCTCCTTGCCGCATGCACTTCCAAGTCTGCACCCCATGCCACATGAACTTCCAAACCTGGCATAATCAAGCTCAGATAAGTTCACTGGGTCACAGAGGAACTGTCAATTATGTAAAAATTTTCAATTTAGTGAGAGAGCTCCTAGTTAGGTGAAACGGAGACTCCTCTTTCTCCCTTATTAGGGAGAGAGAGAGAGCCTGTGGTATGTCAAATACTGGGTGAACAAGTAGTCTTTGGAGTACTGCAAACCTGTATCTTTGCTGTTGCTTTGCTCACACTTGAGTGCTCAGTGGTGGGTGCTGATGCTTATTTTTTGCCGGTGGGGGGAGGAAGGATCATTGCTTGCTGCTGCTTACGTGCAGGGGGGAGGGGAGCTGGGGGGGACTTTGAGGTTCTAACTTTTAACTGTCATTCATTCTTTGGGGCACTCCTCTGTTTTTGTGGATGGTTGCAAAGAAAAAGCATTTCAGATGTATAGTGTATACATTTCTTTGACATTAAGTGTACCTTTGAAACCTTTGAGACCTCTAATGTGGCAGATAATCAAGATGGTGTATATTTAATTATGTCGTACCTGATTTTTGTGTCCTATATCAAAGAGTATTTAAACTAAATCAAAATTCCAAACTTAATGCCTACTTCTCAATGTAACAGAATTCAAAAATCATAACTAAATCCAGACAAACTGGATTCAGACTTGGGAAAACACTAAGGGCATTCCACACTTTGCAATAGTCTGTAATTACAACCGAACATGCCATAGCTGTGAGATCTCCATGTCCACCCAACTCTGTGCATCTTACTGGAATTTAAAAGTGTCACAGCTCATGTAAAACTAGAGAGGCATGGATGGTCTGGCTTGACCTTTAGCTCCATAAACAGCTGCATGCAACAGTACTGGTTAGTTGTGCGATTGAATCCTAGGACAAAGATCACACAACAAGCAGAATGTTGCACAGCCTTTTGAAGTGCATCACTGTCAAGATTAAAGCAGCCCACTAAACTGCAGTTCCTCCCCCCGAAGCAGTCTATGTTTCCATACCAGCAACTCACCAAGGCTCCTTCAAGAGCTCCTCCCAAACCCATGATGCCCACCTCCACAGAGAGTCATGGAGAACCAATCCCTGCATATTGCCCTCCAAGTCGGAAACCATCATGACTTTATCAACAACTGGTCAAACACTTGGAGCCTCCTAACAGTACATTGAGGGAGCCTTCATCACTCAGACCAGCGTAATTCAAAAAAAAACTACTTCTCAGGGGCCTTTAACAATTCATATTAAGTGCTGGCCTTGCCAACCACACCCACATCCCACCTGCAATAGAGGGAAAATAGGGAAGAACTCAATACCTAGACAGAGAGCTGGAGGAATTCCCAGACACAAGAGGTACTGGTACATCAGGAAAAGGGATAGGAAGAGGCAGTACTTGGGCCAAAGCCTGGCAATTGCCTGCCGTTTACGTCGGGTCACAATGGCAATCAACCAGCTGGCATGAATTATTGCGAGAAAGTTCATCCGCTGCCCAATCACATTAACCGTCATTAAGAGGCAAACCTGGGAGAAAGAACATACAGAAATAAATCACTCAAGGCAAGCACAAGAAGCTGTAATTCAGATTTAAAGTAGATATCTCGGACAGAAGCACAATTTTTATTTGACTTTGAGAGTGTGTATTTTGACATGTGACACGTTGACTTGGGACACAACATTTAAAATTAAAATCATGATCTTACTAAATTACAAACAACTTGATTATATCAAAAGGGTCTGTTGTGCCCATTAGCTCTCTAATCTAACAATTAAATTCTCACTGGTACAGCTGAACCCTTCCTTTTGACGAAGATTTATGTTTTGCCATGTCCTGATGACACATACATAATGGTGTCAAGAAGACAGTTCAACAAACGTTGACAGCCAAGTCAAAGTGCCGGAATCGGTAAATATTGTAGGTCAATTTTTGGTTGAAGAAGAACTTAAAATAATAATGTTAAAGACATGGCTGATTTTCTCTAATAGAATTATACAGCAAAACAACAGGCCCTTCTGCTCATTAGATCCATCCTGACCTTTTTTGCCCATCTATACTAAACCCATTTGCCGGCATTTGATTTTTCATTGACTAACCCATCTTAGCTGCTTCTTTAAGTGATCAATGAAACGTAGGATACTATTAGTGATGAAGTAAAAGTATGCTGTTGACATGTGAACTTAGTTGGTAGCATTTCACTTGCCTCCACACCAAACTTGTAGAAGAAGAAATTGCTGAAATATTTAGCACAGCTGACAATGCTTTCATCCAGGTGCTGCCAAGTGACTTCTGGAAAGATGGTGCCAGTGGTGGGTGGGGGCAGCTGGTTGTGCTTGCGGAAGTGTTCCTGGTGCCGGTACACAGTTATCTCAAAAATGAGCAACATTAGCAGAAGAAGATGATTCTAGATGAGGCGGAAAATGAGATGCAAATAAGTTATTTCTGTGAGCCACTGAAAGCAAAATGACCAAACTCCTGGAGGTACAAATTCACCTGGACAATTTCTCACAGTTCTCTTCCCCCCCTGCCCCCTTAGGAGGTGCAGAACTTGTCCCTACCCCTCCTTCCCTCACCACCATCCATGAACCCAAATGGTCCTTCCACGTCAAGCAGCGATTCGGCTGCATCTTCCCAAACTTGGCCTATTTCAATTGGTACTCACAATTAGCCCCCCCCCATACAGTAGCAAGATGAAGCGTGGGCAAGGGAATTGTTGTGTAGAGCTTATAGATGTGCGTCCTTTCAACTCTCCTGCTCATTGTCATACCACCCTGTCTGTCCTATGCTTTCTCTACTGCCATAATGAGTCTAAATGCAAACTACAGAACGCACCTCACCGGGTTCCCAGCCTGGGATCCCCGGACCCCTCGGTTAATGGTAAGGCTCCTGACATTAAAAAAGACTTGGGGACTTCTGTACTAGGGAGACATTAAACCCAATAGTATGAACAATGTACTTTCCAATTCCGTTCTCACGGTGTTCCTTCCCACTCCCGCAGATCTATCCGCGCACTCTGCCTTTGTTCAATTTTCCGTACCTCCCTGCCCCCTGCCCCGCCCATTACTCAGAACTATTAACTCTCCCACATACTTCCTATATCTACCTGAGATCGTTTTCCTTGGTTCACCTTTGTTATCCTCTCTTCACCTGGCACTACCTGCCTATTTTTTTCTTCTTTTCTTACGTGTCCACCTCTGTCTCATCACACCCCTTTCTCTCCCAGCTCCACCTGCAGCAGTCCCCCTCTGCCAACCCAGCTGGCTCCAATGTTCAGGCTGGTCTCATTTGGCCAGACAAGCAAATCCACTAGAGCAGGTCTGTGCCTGGCTATTCTGTAGAGTGGCTCATCTCCTGATTGCCCAGACCCTCCTCATCATCTACAAGATGATTGATACTGCCTATGCTTTTGATTGGCATTTCCTGAGCATTAAAGTTTTCTAACTTCTACAAATTATACCTGTGGTAGGTACTCATTACATTGAGGCTTTTTCAACAGAAAGCCCAATTTTCCAGCAGTAAACTGTACTCTCCACCAAGGAGACAATAACTACAATAACTTGATATCACCATCACAAAACATTTCTCTCCAGCTTGCAACCATCCTGAGCCAAATACTCTATCCAACAGCAGTTACAGCGGGCACGTGTCATCAACAACATATGATTGATTCACTAACACCTTCTAAGAGATAGTAGGAAAGAGGTGGAAAAACCATTTCTCAAATTAATGCAATGAACACCCTGCAGGGTGTAACATGCCATAGTGTAAAGCTAAAATGACCTCAGAACGCTAAAAGAGTTTATTATGGGTCAGAGATATTAAAGACAACATTCCCACTCTTCTTCCCTAATTGGCACATGCTTTGATGACTCACTTGCAGATAAGCAAGAACGGGAAATTCTTTTCTGAATCCAAACCAGTTGGCTGGGTCCACGGGCCCTTTATACAGTGCAGAATGTACGATTTCATCCGGATTTAGATTAGTCTCATTTGGAAAAATCTGGAGAAAAAATATTTCCACATATCAGTCTAACTCATGCACAAATTAAACAAGAATTGTGGCACTTGCACATTAAGAATAACTTAGATAAAATAAATATTACAAGCTTTAAGAGATGGAGCAAGGCAGAAGGAAATGAGACAAGGGTAAAAGGAAACAGAATATTTTTAGAAGGTCTGTGGAATCAGGAGTAGATTAAAAAACAATGTCAGTGTCAAATAAATCAGTCCTAACAGCATTTATATTTATAATCACAAGCATGAATTGTGAAGTATTACTTCATTACAAGCAACATCCTTGACCCAAAAATTGCCACAAAAGCACTTTGAACCGACCTCATTAAGGACCATTACCCAGCTCAGTGAATAAGTTACCATGAGTCCATTAAACATTCCTGGGACGAGAATGCCGACAGAGATTAACAAATTGTGCCAATTTGTACTTTGTCTATTCTCACAGAGATAAAACCTGGACATTGCTGAGCCTTTTCCTATGACTAACAGAGCACTGTTATCTAGACACATCAAATGCACAAACTTCCTACCGCAGTGCAGTTGCTGGAATACTCTACTGGGTTTACAATCTTCAGCTGATACAGCATTTTACAGACAACTATGATGCAGACCCACAGGGTAGAAATGCAGGAAGCCATTGGACGGAACTTGCTGAAGGGCATCGCAAACGCCCAGAGGATGATGAAGAGAAAGTTCGTGACGGATGGCTTGAAAACAAATTGAGAACAATTAGGCAAACGCACTTGGTTCTCCTGAATCCAACCTGTCTGAGAAATAGACTTTGTTAAGTTACTGATCCAATTCCCTTGACATAACAGTGGCACCATTGTGAGGATAAAATAATGAAGGAAGTGCTTGAGGGTAGTGTGAACAACTAGAGGTTGCTCTACAGGTTGGTACTAATAACACAGTTAGAATAAAGGACGATGTCCTGCAGAATGTGTATGAGGGAGTTAGGTAGGAAATTAAAATGCAGGACTTCAAGACTAATGATTTCCTGATAACTCTCAGTAAGACATGCTAGTGAGTCCTGGAACAGACTGACCAGATGAATGTGTGGCTGAGGTGCTGGGGCAGGGGTCAGGGATTCAGGTTCTTGGATCACTGGGATCTCCACTGAGGTAGAGGCGATCTGTACAAGAGGGATGGGTTACACTTGAACCAAAGGGGGACCAATATCCCAATGGGGAATTTCGCTGTTGCCACAAGGAGAGTTTAAACCTAATAGGCAAGGGGGGTGAGACTCGAGAGAGTGAAGGCGGTGAGAAGACAAGGGTGCATGCAGCAACTAAAGACCACAAGTAAGCCTGGCTATCAGGCTTACTATAAAAGGGCAGGTAGGACAATTCCTTTCAATTGCTTCTATTTCAATGCAGGTAGATTAATAGACAAGGCAGACGAACTGAGGGCATGGATTGCTTCTTGGGACTGAGATATCGTGGCCATAACAAAAACGTGGCAGAGAGAAGATCAGGACTGGAAGCTCAACATTCCAGGATACTGATGCTTTAGGTTTGACAGAGGAACAGGTCAGAGTGGAGGAGCGTTGCCTTTTCACTAAGGGAGCACTTCACAGCAGTGTTGAGAGGCATTACTCTTGGGGGATCATCTGATGATGCCATTTGTGTAGAACATAGAAATAAGAAGGGGATGGTCACCTTGGTAGCAAGGACAGGCCAGGGAACTATAAGCTGGTGAGCCTAACTTCAATTGTAGGAAAGTTACTAAAGATACTGAGTGATATTTCAATAGTCAAGGCCCGATCAGGAATAGTCAGTATGGTTTTCTGTGCAGTTGGTCATGTCTGATGAATTTTTTGGAGTTTTTTGAAGAGATAACTGAGTGGATGGATGAAGGTAGGGTAGAAGATGTTGCCTATAGGGACTTTAGTAAGGCCTTTGACAAGATCCCACATGCCAGGCTGATTGGGAAAGTTAGGCCACCTGGGATTCAGGGGGAGCCAGCCAGATGGATTCAGAATTGTCTGCTGATAGGAAGCAGACAATGATGGTTGCAGCACAATTCTCCTTCTGGAGACCTGTAGCTAATGGGATCAGTGTTACGACCTTATTGTTCATTATTTATGCAAATGATTTGGATATGAAAGTGATTGACAAGTTTGCTGATGATATTAAACTGGGAGATCTTGTTGATAGTGAAGCAGGTTACAAGGAAGTGCAAAGAGATTTTGATCATTTAGGCAGATGGGCCGAAGAATGGCAAATAGGTGGGCATTGACAAGTGTTATACAACATAGGGACCTGGGAGTCCAAGTGCACAGATCACTGAAGACAGCCATGCAAGCAAAGTGGTGAAGAAGGTGTTTAGCATGCTGGCCTTTATGAGTCAGGATGTTGAGTTTAGGAGTAGGGACATTACGTGGCAGTTGGTGAGGTCGCACCCGGAGTACTGCGGACAGATTTAGTCACTGTGTTATTGGAAAAGCATTGTCAAACTGGGGAGGCTGCAGAAGAGGTTTACAAGGATGGCACCCGAACCAGAGGGGCCTAAGTTACAGAGAGAGGTGGGCTACGCTGGACCTCTATTCCCTACAGTGTCTCATAGAGATTTAGGTTTGTAAAATCATGAGGGGTATGGACAAGGTGGACAGTCCTTTCCCCAGGGCTGGTGAGTCCAAAACTAGAGGGCACAAATATAAAGTAGGAGGGAATGGTTTTAAAAGAGATCCAAGGGGTAGATTCTTTGCACAGAGAGTGAGTACCCTGGAAGAAGCAGCTTGAGGAATTGGTTGGGGGAGGTACAGTTGCAACACTTAACAGGTATTTGGATAAACACATGGAGGGGAAGGGCTTGGAGGGTTATGGGCTGAATGTGGGGAACTGGCAGTAGCAGGGTGGATGCTGTGGCTAGCATGGACCTGTTGGGCAGAATGGCCTGTTTCTGTATTACTCCTTGACTAAACAGCATAGATTGATGTGAAATTTAATGAAGGAAGTTAAATTCATCATAATCTCTCACCACTGTCACAATAATCAAAAACAATCAATCAATTTACAAGAGCACATATAGTGATCATTTTAGATTTACCTGCATGAAAGAGACAAAGTTTACTGATGTGACTTAATTCTCAATCTGACAAATTACTCAGAGATTCTTACCTCTCTCAATGCGACCCACACACTGAACAGGGCCACAAATTTCATCACGTGCAATTCAAGGAGCCTCCAAATTATCACTTGGATGCAATTCAGGATCTTGGAGAATCTCAGGAAAAGTACAAGGAGGCGGTCAATCACTAAGCCCCACTTATTGCAAACAACTGCAACAAAGGAATGAGAAAATGTTTGGCAGGCCACCTTGATATCAAAACTACAGCATGAGCAATAAAAGATAAATTACTGCAACATCAAACTATTAATTCATATCAATTGATATCAAAACTACAGCATGAGCAATAAAAGATAAGTTACTGCAACATCAAACTATTAATTCAGCTTCTCACATACTTAAAAACAAGCATAAGTCATGGACACTGAATCTTGAAGCATTCCACAATTAACTCCAAATCCAATCTCATACAAACATTAATTTGTACATAAATGAATGCAATATTTTAGAGATATGCTCCTGTCTAACATGAAACAGGTGTGGGAACATAGAGCTAACAGGAATGTGAAGACTTGCCAAGTTAATTCCAGTATTTATTTCTTTCCTGTCCACCAACCAACCGGAGGGGATGACCACTGCCTCATGTTAAAACCACAAGTAACTATAACTCACCCACATGAGTACATTTGCCATTTAGCTTTCTAATGCTGAGCATGCAAGATAATTTTTCAGATTGTGACAAGGCAGTCAAATCATTTAATTCTTTTAAAAGTCAAATAGCAGATTTTTGTTCTTCAGCCAGTTGCTGACTCATTTCACCACAGGAGATCCAATGATTAAATTTGAAAGGGGATTCAAACAGGAGTGGAAAATTGGTGCAAATATAAAAACGTACTTTCCCCTTCAAGCTTGCTCCCTTCCGCTGGCGGGTGATCATCCTTCTCACGGTCTGTGCCTTCGGCTGCCCCATTCTTAAGGAGTTCGGTAGCAGCTGCTCTGTGTTGCAAGTGGACAAAGGACAAAATTACATTGAAATATATCTGACTTGGAGTTATATCCTTTCATTTTGACATTTGTTACTGCACAAACAAATTAATCCACCAGATAGTCTTCTTTTCTCCCCACAAACATCGTGCGTATATGAACAGATGATGTCAAAGTAAGATGACCATATTTGTACTAATTAAAGGCTTGCCATTTACCTCCCTCATTCTGTTGTATATATCAAACCTTCTGCAGTATATTAATGATCCGCAAAGAGGGAAGGAGACATCCTAATCCACGTTCACCCTCAAGATTGTTTTCTTTTTATAAAAACCTTCATCCTCAGTGCCAGAGAAAAACTACAGAAATGGCACAGAGGAATGTATATGATTAAAAGTTGGGATTATTTTATATGACTGCCCTATTGAGCATTATTATTGATTTATTTATGGCAGAGGATGAAACAAAATTGTAATCCTTCACGTGTGACTCAATCCACTCGGATTTCAGAAATCCCTAAACTACAAGGACTCAAAGGAACTATGGTGAATGCAGGGAAGAATTGCTGAGATATAAGTTTAGTCATGATGATATTAAGTGGCAGATACAATAGACCAAAATATTGTTGACCTTGACATTTAATGCCTTTCATTCAATAACAAAAAAAGAGAAGCAGAATATTTTGTTAAATGGGGAGAGATTAGCTGGTGCTGACATTCAAAGGGGAGAAGCAACACACACGAAATGGTGGAGGAACTCAGCAGGTCAGGTGGTATCTATGGGAATGAATAAACAGTCGATCTTTCCGGCCAGGACCTTTCTTCAAGACTTCCAAAAGTCAACATGCAAGTGAAGCAAGTGATTAGCAGAGGAAATGACATGTTAACCTTTAATATTCATTATTATTTATTATACTCCAATATCACTTGATTACAGGAGTAAGGAAATTATGCTGCAGAGTACAACTCTTCAGTGAGTCTTTACCTGAAGTGCTGTGTGAGAATTTTGCTCCCCTTTTTAAGAAAGGGTATATTTACCATAGAGAGAGCACAGCAAAGATTCACTATACTGAATCACTATAAATGATTTGCTGTATGAGGACAGATGGTGTAGATTGGACCTGTATTCTCTAGGCTTTAGGAGATTGGCGAGTTTCGATGAGATCTCCTCAAAAGGATTGTTCCTATATCCCTTGAGTCCCTCAATGCTCCAAAATTCGATCAATCTTTGATGTATATTAATGCTGAGCTTCCAGAGTCAATTGGAGTACAGGTTGGCACTGGATAATAAATGGGTTCCATTTTTACATGTCCTTAAGTTAATTTTTTCCGTAATTCAAAAAAAGACACAAATATCACTTAACACATTAATCATACCTCCAAAGTTTTGTAATGAGTGGCTCATAAGACCAATGAGAAGGAACAATTACTCAGAGTGGAAGAGAGGAAGAGGAAACCAGCTAGCCCTGTGTTGCAGAAATAACATTTCCACGTAGCAAGTGCAGTTTTACCAAACCAGACAGCTCTGCAATTCAATGCAACCGCATAAAATAATAACTCTTAAAAATACTATTAGAAGTTGCCACAGTGGGCTGGCCATATTATGAAAGTTTCGGGTTAGCATCTGTTGGCAGATCACAGCTGCATTTCGTACAAAAATTGGAAGAAAGAACAATAACAAAATGGAGCAACTCTGAGCCGTTATACAGCTTGGTGCAACTGAAAACAGAAGACAGATCACCTGTAACCATCAGAAGATTACATACCCACTCCTGTGATACACGTGGAATGACAGACTAACTGCCAAACTGAAAATATTACACAAAATAAATAGCATTGAGGCAAAATTGATTTAAAAAATAGAATAATGGAACTTACTCATCAGAACGTGCTGCTAAATTTTCCTTTAGCCTGTATGTGAAAGAAAACAGACAATGGGAATGGGTAAGTGTTGCTAGATTTATTTGTTGAGATACAACTTGGAATAGGCCTTTCCGACCCTTCGAGCCACACCACCCAACAAAGCCCGATTTAACCCAAGCCTAATCACAGGACAATTTACAATGACCAATTCACCTACCATCTGGTGCGACTTTTGACTGTGGGAGCAAACCAAAGCACCCGGAGGAAACCCACGCAGTCACGGGGAGAAGGTACGAAGTCCTTACAGGCAGTGGTGGGAAATTGTGTAATTGCATGGGAAAGAAAAATCTGTGGATGTGATGCATGTGGCTAACCTACCCACACATGGCTAACCTATCTGTCAATGCTCTTAATACTGGCTTAAGGGTACAATATCAGGGCTGATTTTATCATTTATTTTTTGGCGGAAGATGTGCAGGAAGGCAGTTATATTCTCCAAACTGTCATTTTCCCGCACAACGTAACGTCAAACACTCACTGATTACACTACTTGAGTACATCTCAGATTAAATGTAAACTCCCAGAAAGCCACAGACAGGTTTCACCATCATGTTAAGAAGTTAATTGACCCCTTGAAACAAAGTTTGATTGTAACTCCAGAGGAATACACAGGTTCCTGGGTTTGAAAGCCCAGCTGTACTGCACAGGTTTGTAGGAACACACTTCTAACACTAAGGCAGGAACTAGAGGTGTGGAGACAAATGAACCTAAAATTAGTCTGTGCTTCACTTTATAGTCAATGAAGCAGAGTCCGCCAGATCTGAAGAGCGTTATCTCTTGTTGGCGTTAATGATGAAGCATTCTTAGACAAGTTTATTCACTTACGATCTGCATTAATTGTTTTTGGATGATCAAATCAGATGCATACAAATCCTACCGGTGCAATGGGCCTTTTCCTTTAGTGGGGATGTGCTCCAGGTCAGTTATCTGCATGAAATGGCGATGGAAGTAGTGCAGGTGTAGAATACAGGACAGCAGGAAAAAGGCAGGGATCAGGATGCTGGAGAAGAGCTCAGTGACTCCGAATTTCTCCAGTCCAATATCCCCTAACCTAGATCATCAAAAGAAAAACATTTATACAGACTAAATACATTGAAAAGTTCCTCAATGACAAAATGCCTTCTCTATCCATCTTGTTTTCTGACATAAATAGAAGCCTTTTATCTATTACATTTACCACACAAAAAAAAACATCAGGACTTTAAGAAGATTCAAGGCTTAGTGGCTATTGCATCTAAACCACTGGACATGATTAAACTGCCCTCCCTAGATCACCAGCACTCTTTCCAATGCTCCTGCATCCAAAGCTGCTCATTCTGTTGTCACCGGAGGGGTTTTGGACACTAACACCAAAATCTCGATCTGCATTAAGGAATAAAATCAGCTGGCTGACGAATTAGCAACAGTTTCTTGACGCACTGCTTTCTGCTTGTCTTAGGTATGAAATTACTCAGCCCGTCACAGGCTTGACAGCATATGGACCGGAGGGCTCCAGATTCCAATTAGGAAAGTGGTATACAACACCCTTAATTTCTTCTCTCAATCAAAGAATGTGGGCACTTCCCTGTGTGGAGGCACAGCCACTGTGCATCTCTACAGTATTTTACAGTCAACAGCATTGCTTAGGGTCATAAACCAAGCAAAATAGGGTCAATAGATTTCCTTCCCCCAAAAAATGTTAGTTTTCTGGTCTGTTACTGATGCTAGGTTTTCGTTTTGGATGAATTTAAATTTTATTGATGTTGCAGTTAAATCATGCCTCCAGATTACAAGTTCAGTAATTCAACTAATATCCTAACTCTAGTGACAATTTTTAAATTCCATATTTTAAAATACAGATCAATTTTGTTTTAAACTGCATGTGATGGAAGTGTTTTTTAAGTTTAAGTTTAAGTTTAAGTTTAAAAGGTTGCTGTAATTCCTTTCTCAGCTTCAAAAGAGGAAGACAAACTGTCAAAGGGCTTGCACAGACATGGTGAACCGAATGGCCCTGTGCTGGGTCCCATGAATAACTCCACTCTTATGCCATTCGCTTTTCTAAGCACCTTATTCAGAAAGGATCAACACTTAACCTTTTGGGTTTTGTTTAGGAAAACACTGGCCAAGTTTTCATATGCTATTGAGAATCTCTTTTTTTAAATAAAATTGCAGTGACAGAGGACATGAAATACAGTTCAAATAAACTTTAAAAAAAAATACATTTTTTAATAACACAAATAAAATGCTGGAGGAACTCAGCAAGTCAGGCAGCACCCATGGATAGGAATAAACAATTGACGTTTCAGTACAAGACCTTTCATCGGGAATCCCTTATAATCTATTAACTTTTCTCACTGTGTGCCAACAGCTCACAGAAAACCAAGTTCACTAATGTTTCAATATTTCTAACATGTATTAGTTCAACAGCAAATCCAATCATAATACAGATTAATTTTGCCAGAATTAAAATGGCACATACTGTTTCTCTGTAAATCCAGTAAAGTTCATCCAGTAATGAGGAAAGTCATCAAACTGAAAAGTGTAAACTGAAATGAGAACCAGCATTGTGTAGGCAACAACCAGCCACAAGAACAGCCTCAGCAACTTGCGCCACAGGAAGTAACAGGCCTAGCAAAGTGAACAACAAGAATAAAACATTAGCAAAAGGCAGCATGAGAAAGTAGAGGAACAGCCTGAAATAGTACGTTATTACAACACTTCTTTCCCCCGAGGGATTTGTAGCCACTGACAAAGTCAGGATTTACTGTTCATCATTAATTGTCCTTTAACCCGAGTGGTTGCCACTCCACATCAGAAGCCACACTGATGCACTTGGAGTCACACCTAGGTCATAGCAGGTAAGGATGGCAGATTTTCTTCCATATATGACTCTGGAGAACGAGGCAGGATTTTTACAGCAGTGGTTTTAAATGAACAGATCACAGAGTTATCCCATTTAATCTCCTCTCAGACCCAATCCAATCAGAAGCAAGCACATCAGACTTCATCTGAACCTGCCTACCAAGACACACAATTAATCAAGCCTTATATATATATATTCATAACTAAGTATACTTTTAAATAGCTCTCATTACTAAAAATGATTTCTAATAGGGTATAGTCTGTTCTTGTTGTTGATTAGTTTTACTGGTTTCTCACCTGATAGAATGAAAGGCAAAGGAGGAAGAGGAACATATAAACAATTTTATAGACGACTATTCTTCCAGTGAAACTGACAACGAAGAACATCCCTCCACAAATGTAAATCCAGTACTTGGCATAGAAACTCATAATTAGTTCCCCAAGTGCTTTCAAAACGTCATTTTTCTCCCGGTCTGTAACAAGAATAAAGATATACAATAGACATGTAAAAACTGCAAAAATCAATGCTTCTGCGTGTCAGATTTTAACTGGAAAAAAAGTGAAACTTTCCTTTAGAATACATAAGTTAGAATGCAGTCAAATTCTAACGCCAATGGTCAAACTCTTCTCCAAATCTACCTTTCACTGAGAGGAGGGATTTTGTTTGTTGAACCATGTTCTCTCTTTTCTGATCATACCATGCTGCATAAAAAATTTACAGTTTGGACAAAAAGAAATGTATTAATTATAGCAGATGTCAGTCTGTGTGAACACAGTCACATTCCTATTCAAGCATCAGAGCTACATAACATCTCTCTCAATGTGACCATGTGAGATAGATTAGGTTCACTTGACTCCTGGTGCTAGAAGCTATTATTTACCTAACTCACTGGCGACTCCCAATATCTGTAACTGAAAGGTACATCAGAATCTTTGACATTATGTTCCATGGTAGCCTATAATATATGCATTTATATTTCCTCTTCTAACTTTGGATCATTTAGCAATTAACTTTCCTAAAAGAAATTAGCTGAATTTACTGCACTTCAAACCTGGCCTGTCTCGGAGGTAGTGAAGAGTTGACCTTGTCGCTGTGAGGCTGGAACTACAGAAAGGCCAAACAAGTCAAGGATGGATAGCAAATTTCCTTCTCTGAAGGAACAAAGAATTTAACTATTCCAGCTTTACTAATTTACAGTATTTAATGGAATTTTAACTCCTTGGATTCTTCGATGGATTCATAAGAAACGTAAGAAATAGGAGCAGGAGTAGGCCATCCGGCCCATCGAGCCTGCCCTGCCATTCAATAAGATCATGGCTGATCTGTCCATAAATTCAGCTCCATCTACCTGCCTATTCCCCATAACCCTTAATTCCCTTACTATGTAAAAACCTATCTAACTGTTTCTTAAATATATTTAGTGAAGGAGCCTCAACTGCTTCCCTGGGCAGAGAATTCCAGATTCACCACTCTCTGGGAAAAACAGTTTCTCCTCATCTCCATCCTAAATCTTCTCTCCTAAATCTTGAAGCAATGTCCCCTAGTTCTAGTCTCACCTACCAATGGAAACAACTTTCCTACTTCTGTCTTATATATCCATTTCAAAATTTTGTATGTTTCGATAATATCCCCTCTCATTCTTCTGAATTCCAGAGAGTTTAGTCCCAGGCGACTCAATCTCTCCTCATAAGTTAACCCCTTCATCTCTGGACTCAACCTGGTGAACCTCCTCTGCACTGCCTCCAAAGCCAGTATATCCTTCCTCAAGTATGGAGACCAGAACTGCACACAGTACTCCAGGTGCGGCCTCACCAGTACCCTGTATAGTTGCAGCATGACCTCCCTGCTCTTGAATTCAATCCCTTCAGCAATGAAGGCCAACATTCCGTTTGCCTTCTTAATAACCTGTTGTACCTGCAAGCCAAGCTTTTGTGATTCATGCACAAGCACTCCCAAGTCCCTCTGCACAACAGCATGCTGCAATATTTCACCATTTAAATAATAATCTGCTCTTCTATTATTCTTTCTAAAGTGGATGATCTCACATTTACCAATGTTGCATTCTATCTGCCAGACCTTGGTCCACTCACTTAACCTATCTATATCCCTCTGTAGACTCTCCACATCCTCTGTACAATTTGCTTTTCCACTCAGTTTAGTGTCATCAGCAAATTTTGCTATGCTACACTCAGTACCCTCTTCCAAATCATCATTGTAAATGGTATCATCATTGTAAATGGTAAACAGCTGCAGGCCCAGCACCGACCCCTGCGGCACTCCACTCACCACTGACTGCCGACCAGAGAAACACCCATTTATACCAACTCTCTGCCTTCTATTAATTAACCAATCCACTATCCATGCCAATACACTTCCTCTGACTCCATGCATCCGTATCTTATTTATAAGTCTCTTGTGCAGCACCTTATCGAACGTCTTCTGGAAATCCAAGTTTACGACATCCATCTGGTCCCCTCTATCCACTGCACTCACTATGTCCTCAAAGAACTCCAGTAAGTTTGTCAAACAGGACCTGTCCTTTCTGAATCCATGCTGCGTCCGTCTAATGGAACCACTCCTTTTTAAATGTTTTGCTATTTCTTCCTTAATGACAGATTTAAGCATTTTCCTGACTACAGATGTTAAGTTAACTGGCCTATAGTTGCCTGTCTTTTGCCTACATCCTTTTTTAAAAAGTGGTGTGACATTTTCTGTCTTCCAATCCGTCGAGACCTGCCCAGAGTCTAGAGAATTTTGGTAAATAATTACCAATGCATCTACGATAATCTTCGCCAATTCCCTCAGCACCCTGGGATGTATCCCATCAGGACCAGGGGACTTATCTACCTTTAGGCCAGGGGTGTCAAACTCATTTCAGGTCATGGACCGGATTGGACAAAATGCGACTTCATGCGGGCCGGATCAGTTGTGTGCACGCGTGCTCCCACAGCTTTCGTTGCCTTCATTTTTTCAACCTGCTCTCATGTGTCTCAGTCTCTGCTATAACTACAAAGTGATTCACTTTATGAATTTCATTTCTTATGAAGGAGATTGCCTAGCAAGCATTATTTTTATGATTGGTATTAACTTACAGTCGTAGACTACAAGGAAGTTGTGATGAGAGAGAGAGAAAAAAAGATGCTATTTTGGCTAAGATTGTTTTGGGAGCCACACCCTTTCCATTAATAAACCATTTGAAATCGAACATTAGCAGACACAAATGTAGACCTAACGAAACAAATTGTGAATGTAGGCTACACGACTGCACCTAATTTTTATTAGCCTGCTTCCAGCAATCAAACTCAGACAGTGAACGCAGTCAGCCTCTAATTTTTATTGAAGTGATCACACTTACAATAATAGAATAGTCAGAAAATGAATGAATTACAATATTATGACACTCAATATTTCAAAGTGCATTTTGCTTACATGTCACAGTGCATCGAACAGTGTCACTCATTTTTCACTTGCTGCTTCCAGATACCTGACATCTCTTGGCTTTAACCAGCCTGTCAACATCAGGGACCAGTTTCTGGGCAGTTGTGATTTTCATAATGTCATTTAGATGTCTGTGTGTCAGCTGTGAGTGCAGTTTGCATTTGTTAATGTTCATTATGGAGAACGCCTGCTCACAGAGATATGTTGTCCCGAATGTGCAAAGGATCTTTGAGGCAAAGTCTGTCATCTTGGGGTACATCGGTCCCAGGTATTGATAGAGTGAGTCCAGACCCACAGTCTCAAATTTATATTTCAAAGCCGAGTTTCACTGAATTTCAATTAGTTCCATTTGGAGTTCCTCCAGCACATCTGACACTGCGTTGACGGCAAACGGCGAGCAAAATAGTGAGAATTCCTTCTCGAGCTGAGTGAAGACTTGGAAACGATTCTGAAACTCACTTTTCAGCCGTGATATTTTATCCTTGTCCCTGTCCATGTTGTCATTATTCCCATGAGGGACATGCACAGACTGCAAAGAGGGGAAACGGGCTGGGTTGCTCCGGGACAGTTGCATCTCCCACAGGCCTAATTTAATTTGAAAGGCACGAATGCTGTCGTAGTCTTCCGTAACAAGTTTGTTGCGGCCTTGCATGTAAACATTAAGCACATTTAAGTGCTCTGTTATAACCATCAAAAATGTAAGATCATGAAGCCAGTCTGGGTCATCCAACTCTGCCACTGGCTTCCCTTTCTCGTTCATGAATAGTCCAATTTCCGCACGTAATTGAAAAAAATGTTTGAGCACAATCCCTCTGCTCAACCAGCGGACCTCAGTGTGGTAGGGTAGGCCGTGTCCAATATTACTTTCGGATAAAAGAGTGTCAAATTGCCGATGGTTGAGCCCCTTGGTTCTAATAAAATTAACCATTTTGATTACTACATCCATAACATTGTCCATTTTCAGGCTCCTGCTACATAACGCCTCTCGGTGTGTAATACAATGAAAATTCCAGAATTGCTGTTCCGGATTCTCTGTCTGAACTTTCTCTCTGAGTTTCGCAACAACACCTGCCTTTTTCCTGACCATGGACAGTGCGCCATCTGTTGCTACGCCGACAGCGTGACTCCAGTCAACCCCCAGTCTGTCCAAGGCCTTGACGAGGCTGGAGAAAACGTCGTTTGCTGTTGTGGTGTTTGTCATGGGCACCATCTCCACAAACTCCTCGGTGACGGTCAAAGACGCATCAACACCACGAATAAATATTCCCAATTGAGCTACATCAGTCATGTCGGTGCTCTCATCAATTGCAATAGAGAAGGCAACAAATGACTTCACTTTGTCTTTTAGTTGACTGTTCATATCTCCTGCAAGGTCCCCGATTCTCTCTGCCACAGTATTTCTTGACAAGCTGATATTACCAAAAGCCTGTCTCTTCTCAGGGCACACCAGCCCAGCCGCCGTCAGCATCCATGCTTTGATGAATTCCCCCTCTGACTATGGCTTTGACACAGCAGCTATTTTGTTGGCAATAATATGACTGGCCTTGACAGCTCCATCATGAGTTTCTTGACTTTTGGTGAACACTGATTTCAGAGCTGCTTCAAGCTCGTTTACCTTTTGTGTTCTGAGTCATCCTGCGTACTTGTCATATTTTTCTCTGTGTGATGTCTCATAGTGTCGTTTGATATTGTACTCTTTTGCCACAGCCACTTGTTGTGAGCATATCAGACACACAGGTTTGCCGTTCACCTCACAGAAGAAAAAAACGATCTTTCCAATTATCATTGAATATCTGACCTTCGATGTCAACTTTTCTTCTCTAGGAAAGCATTTTGAACCACAGCAGCAAACAGTCTCAGCCTTGCTACAGGTGTTACTTACCTGAGTACTCTGTGTGTTTATACTGTGTCTGACGACGTAAGTGGGGCCCTGGTGGTCTTCAGTGCAGGGTGGTAGGTGCTTCTGTACAGTGGGCAGTTAACCGCCGCTGATTGTTTTCTAAGTACACACAACAAGCTGCCAGTGCAGCAGGCGGCACAGACAGGGGTGGGAGAGAGAGTGGCTGCCGTACAGGTACATAATAAATACCTGGAAGTATGATATGGTAGCTATTAGTGAAACATGGATACAGGAGGGGTGTGATTGGCAACTAAATATTTCTGGATTTAATTGCTTCAGGTGTGATAGAATTGGAGGGACAAGAGGGGAAGGTGTTGCATTGCTTGTCAGAGAAAATATTACAGCAGTGCTCTGGCAGGCTAGATTAGAGGGCTCGTCTAGGGAAGCTATTTGGGTGGAATTGAGGAATGGGAAAGGTGTAGTAACGCTTATAGTGGTGTATTATAGACCACCTAATGGGGAGTGAGAATTGGAGGAGCAAATTTGTAAGGACAAGTCTCACCAATATACAGGAGGCCACACTGGGAGGACCAGATACAGTATATGACCCCAACGCACTCTCACAGATGAAGTGTTGACTCACCTGGAAGGACTGTTTGGAGCCCTGAATGGTAGTGAGGGGGGAGGTGTAGGGGCAAGTTTTAGTTTCAATATAATTATGGAGAAGGATAGGTCTGGACCCAGGGTTGCGATTTTTGATTGGAGAAAGGATAACTTTGAGGAGATAAGAAAGGATTTAGAAGGAGTGGATTGGGACAATTTGTTTTATGGGAAGAATGTAACAGAGAAATGGAGGTCATTTAAAGGTGAAATTTTGAGGGTACAGAGCCTTTATGTTCCTGTTAGGTTGAAAGGAAAGGTTAAAAGTTTGAGAGAGCCATGGTTTTCAAGGGATATTGGAAACTTGGTTTGGAAAAGGAGAGATATCTACAGTAAATATAGGCAGCATGGAGTAAATGAGGTGCTCGAGGAATATAAAGAATGTAAAAAGAATCCTAAGAAAGAAATTAGAAAAGCTAAAAGAAGATATGAGCGCAAACACCGGGAATTCTGCAGATGCTGGAAATTCAAGCAACACACATCAAAGTTGCTGATGAACACAGCAGGCCAGGCAGCATCTCTAGGAAGAGGTACAGTCGACGTTTCCGGCCAAGGCCCTTCGTCAGGACTAACTGAAAGAAGAGCTAGTAAGAGATTTGAAAGTGGGAGGGGGAGGGGGAGATCCAAAATGTTAGGAGAAGACAGGAGGGGGAGGGATGGAAGATATGAGATTGCTTTGGCAAGTAAGGTGTAAATAAATCCAAAGGGTTTCTACAGTTATATTAATAGCAAAAGGATAGTGAGGGATAAAATTGGTCCCTTAGAGAATCAGAGTGGACAGCTATGTGTAGAGCCAAAAGAGATGGGAGAGATTCTGAACAATTTCTTTTCTTCGGTATTCACTAAGGAGAAGGATATTGAATTGTGTAAGGTAAAGGAAACAGGTAGGGAAGTGATGGAAACTATGATGATTAGAAGGAGTACTGGAGCTTTTAAGGAATATAAAAGTGGATAAGTCTCTGAGTCCTGACAGGATATTCCCCAGGACCTTGAGGGAAGTTAGTGTGGAAATAGTAGGGGCTCTGACAGAAATATTTCAGATGTCATTAGAAACGGGGATGGTGCCGGAGGATTGGTGTATTGCTCATGTTGTTTCATTCTTTAAAAAGGGTTCTAAGAGTAAACCTAGCAATTATCGGCCTGTGAGTTTGATGTCAGTGGTGGGTAAATTGATGGGAAGTATTCTTAGAGACGGTATATATAATTATCTGGATAGACAGGATCTAATTAGGAACAGTCAACATGGATTTATGCGTGGAAGGTCATGTTTGACAAATCTTACTGAATTTTTGGAAGAGGTTACTAGGAAAGTTGACAAGGGTAAAGCGGTGGATGTTGTCTATAAGGACCTCAGTAAGGCCTTTGACAAGGTTCCACACGGAAGGTTAGTTAGGAAGGTTCAATTGTTAGGTATTAATATTGAAGTAGTAAAATGGATTCAGCAGTGGCTGGATGGGAGACGCCAGAGAGTAGTTGTGGATAACTGTTTGTCAGATTGGAGGCCGGTGACAAGTGGTGTGCCTCAGGGATCTGTACTGGGTCCAATGTTGTTTGTCATATACATTAATGATCTGGATGATGGGGTAATAAATTTGATGAGTACGTATGCAGATAATACTAAGATAGGTGGAGTTGTGGATAATGAAGCAGGTTTTTAAAGCTTGCAGAGAGATTTAGGCCAGTTAGAAAAGTGGGCTGAAAGATGGCAGATGGAGTTTAATGCTGAAAAATATGAGGTGCTACATTTTGGTAGGACTGATCAAAATAGGACATACATGGTAAATGGTAGGGCACTGAAGAATGCAGTGGAACAGAGGGATCTAGGAGTAATGGTGCATAGTTCCCTGAAGATGGAATCTCATGTGGATAGGGTGGTGAAGAAAGCTTTTGGTATGCTGGCCTTTATAAATCAGAGCATTGAGTATATGAGTTGGGATGTAATGTTGAAATTGTACAAGGCATTGGTGAGGCCAAATTTGGAGTATTGTGTACAGTTTTGGTCACCGAATTATAGGAAAGATGTCAACAAAATAGAGAGAGTACAGAGAAGTAGAATGTTACCTGGGTTTCATCACCTAAGTTAAAGAGAAAGGTTGAACAAATTGGATCTTTATTCTTTGGAACGTAGAAGGTTGAGGGGGGACTTGATAGAGGTATTTAAAATTATGAGGGTGATAGAGTTGACGTGGATAGGCTTTTTCCATTGAGAGTGGGGGAGATTCAAAGAATTCAATTAATTCAATCATTAATGATTTAGATGAAGGGATTAAAAGTAACATTAGCAAATTTGCAGATGACACAAAGCTGGGTGGCAGTGTGAAATGTGAGGAGGATATTATGAGAATGCAGGGTGACTTGGACAGGTTGGGTGAGTGGGCAGATGCATGGCAGATGCAGTTTAATGTGGATAAATGTGTGGTTATCTACTTTGGTGGTAAGAACAGGAAGGCAGATTATTATCTAAATGGAGTCAAGTTAGGAAAAGGGGAAGTACAACGAGATCTAGGTGTCCCTGTTCATCAGTCACTGAAAGCAAGCATGCAAGTACAGCAGGCAGTGAAGAAAGCTAATGGCATGTTGGCCTTCATAACAAGGGGAGTTAAGCATAGGAGCAAAGAGGTCCTTCAGCAGTTGTACAGGGCCCTGGTGAGACCACACCTGGAGTATTGTGTACAGTTTTCGTCTCCAAATTTGAGGAAGGACATTCTAGCTATTCAGAGAGTGCAGCGTAGGTCCACAAGGTTAATTCCCGGGATGGTGGGACTGTCATATGTTGAAAGATTGGAGCGACTGGGCTTGTATACACTGGAATTTAGAAGGATGAGAGGGGATCTGATTGAAACATAAGATTATTAAGGGATTGGACACGCTGGAGGCAGGAAACATGTTCCCGATGTTGGGGGAGTCCAGAACCAGAGGTCACAGTTTAAGAATAAGGGGTAAATCTTTTAGAACGGAGTTGAGGAAAAACTTTTTCACACAGAGGGTTATGGTTCTGTAGAATGCTCTGCCTCAGAAGGCAGTGGAGGCCAATTCTCTGGATTCTTTCAAGAAAGAGTTAGATAGAGCTCTTAAAGATAGCGGAGTCAAGGGATATGGGGAGAAGGCAGGGAAAGGGTACTGATGGTGGATGATCAGCCACAGTGAATGGTGGTGCTGGCTCGAAGGGCCGAATGGCCTAATCCTGCACCTATTGTCTGTTGTCTGAGGACATGAGTTGAGAGTTAAAGGGCAAAAGTTTAGGGGTAACATGAGGGGGAACTTCTTTACTTAGAGTGCGGTAGCTGTGTGGAACGAGCTTCCAGCAGAAGTGGTTGAGGCAGGATCGATGTTGTCATTTAAAGTTAAATTGGACAGCTATATGGACAGGAAAGGAATGGAGGGTTATGGGCTGAGTGCAGGTCAGTGGGACTAGGTGAGAGTAAGAGTTTGGCACGGACTAGAAGGGCTGAGATGGCCTATTTCCGTGCTGTAATTGTTAAATGGTTATATGGTTAAATGGTCGTGAATATACTTTTTTTTTCCCTCAAATCATCCTGCGGGTCAGATTGGACCCCTTCGCGGGCCAGTAGTTTGACACCCCTGATTTAGGCCCTCTAGTTTGCTTATCACTATCTCTTTAGTGACAGTGATCCTATCGAGGTCCTCAAGCTTTTCAAGCTTTCCAAACTTCTATTTTTTGAACGTTTGCCCCAGCCCCTGGATTCTAGTTTCTCTAAGGTCAGCAACTTATTTCAGCCAGATAGGAATTGCAGCCACATCTCTTCCAGATCTACAATTTGATTGCAAAAATATCCATCACTCACCTGCCTCGGGAACAGTTACTTCTTTCAGCGGGACCTCTTTCCGCTTCAAGCATTTTTCTTTTACAAACTGGCGCAATAAGAGCCAAAATGTGAGTGTGTACAATAGCTGAGGATAAAATGAGATGAAATCATTGGCATACATAGCTTCAGCTAAAGGACGTAGTCATTTTTAAATGCATACAGAGCAAACAAAATTATTTTTGTAAAAGACAACAATTGAAATTTGTTTTCTGATAGAGGAACCAACTAGAGAACAGGCCATTCTAGACTGGATATTGAGCAATGAGGAAGGGTTAGTTAGCAATCTTGTCGTGCGAGGCCCCTTGGGTAAGAATGACCATAATATAGTGGAATTCTTCATTAAGATGGAGAGTGAAATAGTTAATTCAGAAACAAAGGCTCTGAACTTCAAGAAGGGTAACTTTGAAGGTATGAGACGTGAATTAGCTAAGATAGACTGGCAAATGGTACTTAAAGGGCTGACGGTGGATATGCAATGGCAAGCATTTAAAGATCTCATGGATGAACTACAACAATTGTTCATCCCAGTTTGGCAAAAGAATAAATCAAGGAAGGTAGTGCACCCGTGGCTGACAAGAGAAATTAGGGATAGTATCAATTCCAAAGAAGAAACATACAAATTAGCCAGAAAAAGTGGCTCACCTGAGGACTGGGAGAAATTCAGAGTTCAGCAGAGGAGGACAAAGGGCTTAATTAGAAAAGATAAAAAAGATTATGAGAGAAAGCTGGCAGGGAACATAAAAACTGACTGTAAAAGCTTTTATAAATATGTGAAAAGAAAAAGATTGGTTAAGACAAATGTAGGTCCGTTACAGTCAGAAACAAGTGAATTGATCATGGGGAACAAGGACATGGCAGACCAATTGAATAACTACTTAGGTTCTGTCTTCACTAAGGAGGACATAAATAATCTTCCGGAAATAGTAGGAGACAGAGGGTCCAGTGAGATGGAGGAACTGAGGGAAATACATGTTAGTAGGGAAGTGGTGTTGGGTAAACTGAAGGGATTAAAGGCAGATAAATCCCCAGGGCCAGATGGTCTGCATCCCAGAGTGCTTAAGGAAGTAGCCCAAGAAATAGTGGATGCATTAGTGATAATTTTTCAAAACTCTTTAGATTCTGGATTAGTTCCTGAGGATTGGAGGGTGGCTACTGTAACCCCGCTTTTTAAAAAAGGAGGGAGAGAGAAACCGGGGAATTATAGACTGGTAAGCCTGACATCGGTGGTGGGGAAACTGCTGGAGTCAGTTATCAAAGATGTGATAACAGCACATTTGGAAAGCGGTGAAATTATCGGACAAAGTCAGCATGGATTTGTGAAAGGAAAATCATGTCTGACGGATCTCATAGAAATTTTTGAGGATGTAATTAGTAGAGTGGATAGGGGAGAACCAGTGCATGTGGTATATTTGGATTTTCAAAAGGCTTTTGACAAGGTCCAACACAGGAGATTAGTGTGCAAACTTAAGCATACGGTATTGGGGGTAAGGTATTGATGTGGATAGAGAATTGGTTGGCAGATAGGAAGCAAAGAGTGGGAATAAACAGGACTTTTTCAGAATGGCAGGCAGTGACTAGTGGGGTACCGCAAGGCTCAGTGCTGGGACCCCAGTTGTTTAGAATATATATTAATGACTTAGACGAGGGAATTAAATGCAGCATCTCCAAGTTTGCGGATGACACAAAGCTGGGCGGCAGTGTTAGCTGTGAGGAGGATGCTAAGAGGATGCAGGGTGACTTGGATAGGTTAGGTGAGTGGGCAAATTCATGGCAGATGCAAATTAATGTGGATAAATGTGAGGTTATCAACTTTGGTGGCAAGAAAAGGAAAACAGATTATTATCTGAACGGCAGCCAATTAGGTAAAGGGGAGGTGCAACGAGACCTGGGTGTCATTGTACACCAGTCATTGAAAGTGGGCATGCAGGTACAGCAGGTGGTGAAAAAGGCAAATGGTATGCTGGCATTCATAGCAAGAGGATTCGAGTACAGGAGCAGGGAGGTACTACTGCAGTTGTACAAGGGCTTGGTGAAACCACACCTGGAGTATTGTGTGCAGTTTTGGTCCCCTAATTTGAGGAAAGACATTCTTGCCATAGAGGGAGTACAAAGAAGGTTCACCAGATTGGTTCCTGGGGTGGCAGGACTTTCATATGATGAAAGACTGGATCGACTAGGCTTATACTCTCTGGAATTTAGAAGATTGAGGGATGATCTTATTGAAACGTATAAAATTCTAAAGGGATTGGACAGGCTAGATGCAGGAAGATTGTTCCCGATGTTGGGGAAGTTCAGAACGAGAGGTCACAGTTTGAGGATAAAGGGGGAGCCTTTTAGGACCGAGATGAGGAAAAACTTCTTCACACAGAGAGTGGTGAATCTGTGGAATTCTCTGCCACAGGAAACAGTGGAGGCCAGTTCATTGGCTATATTTAAGAGGGAGTTAGATGGCCCTTGTGGCTAAAGGGATCGGGGGTATGGAGAGAAGGCAGGTACAGGGTTCTGAGTTGGATGATCAGCCATGATCATACTGAATGGCGGTGCAGGCTGGAAGGGCCGAATGGCCTACTCCTGCACCTATTTTCTAGTTTCTATGTTTATCTTCAGTGGTTTGTTCTAAAAAACCGTCAAGAGAGCAAGATTGTGTTTGTTCAGAGGCAAAGTGGCTTAACTGTTAGCCCAAGCTAACTTGGGTCAGATTTTGGAGCTCTTGAGACACCAAGGCAAATAAGGAAAAGAAGACAAGCATTGACAAGGTTGGTTTTAAATGAAGTTGTGAAGAATGAGGAGACGGGCTTCAAGAGTACAATGCATACTAACCAGGAGGCACAGTTGTCAATGGTGGGCAGAAAGGATGTGATGAGGCACAGATGCCCGGATCCAGGGAAAAGAGCCTCCTGGTACTGGAGCAGATTATGAAGACAGGGAGCGGGTAATAACATGAGTAAATTGGACAGAAGATTGAGAATTTAAAGCGTAAGTGTTGGGAGGGCAGGGCGGGTTCTTGAAAGGTCAGGGAAGTGGCATTAAGGGGGAAGGCAGCCATGTTCTGGATGAGGTGAACCACACAAATACTGGAGTTTGAGAACCTACCCAGGAGTGTGCTGCAATAATCAGACCTGAAGGTCACAAAAGGATGAATGATTGCAGGCAAAGGTTCGGGGAAAACAGGCATTGCGATAGATTGAGGAAGAAGTCTAAGACTCAGTGTGAGCGTGAGATGAGGACTGAGTGCGCGGACAGGCTACCTCACCCAGAGGCAATGAGCATGAAAGATACCATTAGTGGTTTGTTATGACCTAATTAATGCTTGGGTCGGCTGGTGGTGTAGTGGCACCAGCACTGGACTTTGAGGCGGATGGTCCAGAGTTCGAATCCAGCTGAGACCCAACCTGGGCAGCAGCAGTATCTGTGCAGAAGAAAGGTCTGGCCATTGTATTTTGCCACGAAAACCCCATGGACAACTGCACTATCCATAGGGTCGCCAGGAGTCCACAACAACAACAATTATGTTTAATGAGGAAACTGTATGTTCACCAAAGGCTGCATGTGAATCAACCGCCTTTCATTATTTCATTCATCCACAGGATGTGGGCACCGCTGGCAAGCTCACTTACATTCCTTGTCTCTAACCGCTCATCATTAACCAGAGATAACGTGCCAGCTCAAGAATGGGCTGGCAAGGGGTCGCCTGTAAAAGGCCATCAAACTGACACCCCTCCAGTAAACATATCTATCTGAGCAATGAAAAGACTGACCATCACACCGAGGCTCAGACAGTGATGCTCCTTGTGGACTAAACCCAGCTGAGTCAGAACGACAAATCCTATTTTGGTTGGAAGTTCTTCGGTGAGCTCCATTCCCCAGACATACTGCACGCTGCAGAGCATGATGCCATAGAGCAGAATGAATGGAGAACAGACCATGGCAAGCTGTCGTCGACTACGGACAATCCAGATAAGGCAAGCCCAAATCAGAAGTACAAAGGTTAACCAGCTGTGAAATGTAATGCTCCAAACCTGGAAAAGGAGAACATAAAAACACTTTAAAAATAACACAGATTGCATGTAAAACTTTATCTCCAAATTACTTTGAGGAATGGTATAAAAAATGCCCTACTTAAGGCATTTCCATTTTAAAGGTATTCACTGTCACTTAGGACTCAATGACCTAAAAATCTGATTGGTCCAAAATCAGACACATGTACACTTCAATCTTGTATGTTCTACCTCAGGACACACACAGTAATTGTATTCTTACTTGTTACCTGGATAAGTCAAGCAGCCATTATTTAATGTCCTATTTGTTATCAGCATAACAGCTTCAGTAACTGAATATGAAGCTCTCTGAACACTTACAGGTGACCATTGTCTCTGTAAAGGGGGGTGCAATAATGTCCCAGACAGGTAGAAATATACCATACTGGTATCCCCAGTTTGGGATTTAAATCCACAACCTTCTGAGGGAAGAATGCCATCAGTAAATCATGGTGCCCGACAATATTAGAGATGTTGGGCAGGATTTGTTCACGGCATGGTTTAGTTTTCCC
This sequence comes from Mobula hypostoma, assembly GCF_963921235.1. NCBI lineage: Eukaryota > Metazoa > Chordata > Chondrichthyes > Myliobatiformes > Myliobatidae > Mobula > Mobula hypostoma. The sequence continues at coordinate 46,519,363 of NC_086110.1, forward strand.
ATAAGACATAGGAGCAGAATTAGGCCAGTTGGACAATTGCGTCTTCTCTGCCATTCTATCATAGCTGATTTATTATCCCACTCAACCCCATTCTCCTGCCTTATTCCCAGCAACCTATCAACCTCCGCTTTGAATAGACTCAATAACTCTCCCCCCATACCTGTCCACCTGTCCATGACAATGAATTTCATAGATTCACCACCCTCTGGCTAAAGAAATTCCGTCTCAACTCTGTTCGAAATGGACGTCACTCTACTCTGAGGCTGTGCCCTCTGGTCCGAGACTCACCTAGGAAAGGAAATATCCTCTCCACCTACATTCCATCTAGGCCTTTCAATATTCGATAGGTTTCAAAGAACTACCCCCCCCCCACCCCATCTTCATTCTTCTAAATTCCAGTGAGTACAGGCCCAGAGGCATCAACCACTCCTCACACATTAACCCTTTCATTCCTGGAATCATTCTCACAAACGTACCCTGGACCCCCTCCAATGCCAACACAGCTTTTCTTAGATAAGGGACCCAAAACTGCTCACAACACTCCAGCTATGGGCTGACCAATGCCTTATGAAGCCCAGCATTATACCTTTGCTCTTATATTCTGGTCCCCTCAAAATTATTGTTATCATTACATTTACTGTCCTTACTATTGACTCATCTGCAAGTTAATATTTAGGGAAGCCTGCACAAGGACTCCCAAGTCCCTTTGCACCTCTGATTTTTGAATTTCCTCCCCATTTAGAGAATAGTCTATGCCTTTACTTCCTCAACCAAAGTGCATGACCATACACTTCTCTGAACTATATTCCATCTGCCACTTCTTTGCCCATTCTCCCGATCCTCCCATGTCTTTCTGAAGACTCCTTGCTTTCTCAGCATTAACTGACCCTCACCTATCTTTATATTGTCTGCAAACTTGGCCACAAAGCCATCAATTTTGTCATCCAAACTATTGACATGTAATGTGAAAAGAAGTGGTCCCAATACCGACCCCTGCAAATCATCATGAGTCACTGATAGCCAACCAGAATAGGCTCCCCTAATTCCCATAATTTGCCTCCCGCTGGTCAGCCAATCTTCTATCCATGCTGGTATCTCTCCTGAAATACCATGGGCTCTTAACTTGTTAAGCAGCCTCATGTGCGGCACTTTGCCAAAAGGCCTTCTGAATATCCAAGTCTGTTATTTCCTCAAACAATTCCAACAGATTTGTCAGTCAACATTTTCCCCAAAGGAAACCATGCTGACTTTAGTCTACTTCATCGTGTTCTTCCAAGCACCTTGAAATCTGATCCTTAATAACGGACTTCAACATCTTCCCAACCACTGAAGTCAGGCTAATTGACCTATAATTTCCTTTCTTCTGCCTCCGTCCCTTCCTTAAGAGTGGAGTGACATTTGCAATTTTCCAGTCCCCTGGAACCCAGAATCTAGTGATTCTTGAAAGATCATTACGACTGCCTCCACAGCTACCTCTGTTAGAGCACTGGATGTAGTCCTGGTGGTCCAGATGACTTATCTACCTTCAGACCTTTCAGGTTCCCAAGCAAGCTTCCCTTAGTAATAGCAACTACACTCACTTCTGTTCCCTGACACTCTAAAATTTCAGGCATACTGCTAGTGCCTTCCACAGTGAAAACTACACAAAATACTTACTGTGTTTTTCCACTATTTGTTTGTCCCCCCGTTACGATCTCTTCAGCATCATTTTCCAACAGTCTAATATTCACCCTTGCCTGTCTTTTACTCTTTATATATCTATAAAAACTTTTGGTATTCTCTTTGATATTACTGGTGAGCTTACCTTCATATTCCATCTTTTCTCTCTTTATGACTTTTTTAAAATTATCCTCCAACTTGCTACTAGCTTTAGCTCTATTAGATGACCTCTCTTTTGCTTTTATGCTCCCCTAATATATTCCTCTCTCACCTTACAAACTCTTACTGTAAAACTGCAATTGCTCCATTCTGAAACATTTGTCTCTTTGGACATTTGTCCCTGGTATTTCAGGTGTTGAAGACGTGAACATAACTTGCCTTTTAAAAGCAACCCTTCCAAGTGATCAAGAAAAACTTGATCCAGAGTGCTGTCCCAGACACCAACGAGAGCAGGCTAGGGTCACCCACCACTGCAGTAACTTACACTCGACAACTTCATGCCAAAGAAACAACTTTATCCCAAACTTCAAAACTGTTATGTACATACAGAGGCGTTTTACAACCCGTACAGCATGGCAGGGACCCTAAATACAAAGCCCACCAGAAGTAAAAAGAATGGAAGTAAAACCCCCCATTATCCTAATTAATATTAACTTACTTTTAATAATGCTCACATTACAACACTCCACCCCCTTTAAAATCCAACATTCCCCAAATGTAAAAACTAGGAAATAAAAACTGTGGTGTTATTAACTTGCGTACCCGTGAAAACTTATACTAGTATCGCAGCAACAGTTTATCAACACAAAACAAATGGAAAACATGACAGATTCAACATTCAATCTAACAACAACAAAAAAGAACTGTCCTGTCAAAGATTCAGTCTGTCAGGAGGTTTAAGAGTGTGCTGTGATCTACGCACTACCCCCGGTGACCCAGCAGGCACCGCTGGTGATGGTGTTTTAGGTAGGTCTGGTGTTGGGGGCATGAGAGGGGTCTGTGTGTCTGCATGAGAATGTCCATCCTCTTCAGGGGACCCCGACCCCTCTGCCAGCATCTCGCCCTCTGGTAAAGTCACTGGCGGACATGCTTCCCCCATAGTCTGACTCAGAAATGGAAACTCCATGGAACTGTCCGCCTCTGAGCCGGTATCATGACGCAGGCACATATGGTCCTGATGTCTGCAGAAAACACGCCCATCTGTCAGCTTAACAACATAGGAGACGGGACCACTCTGCTTAAGAATAACCCCAGGCAGCCATTGCTGATTGTTTCTCACATAGACATTGTCATCCGGTTTTAACTGCCTCTCTCGCGCATGTTGATCATGTCCCTCCTTCTGCTTTTCCTGCTTTCTCTCCACTTTCGCCTTCATGTCCGGGCGCAGCTGGTCCAATCTTGACTTGGTCCTACGCCCCATCAGCATCTCTGCTGGAGTGCGGGCAGTCATAGTCTGTGACGTGAGGCAGTATTTAAACAGGAAACGTGAAAGCCGAATGCTAAGAGAGTCACCTGTCATCCACTTCAGGCCTTCCTCCACTGTCTGAACAGCCCGCTCAGCCCAACCATTGGAGGCTGGGTGGAAAGGGGCCGTCCGAATGTGATGAATGCCATTCTGCTGCATGAACTCACTGGTGAACGTCGGGCCATTATCAGTGACCAGAGTGTCAGGCAACCTGTGGACCGCAAACACTTGCCTGAGTTTGTCTATGGTTGAAGGGGCTGTGATGTTGCTCATGATGTGAGCTTCGATCCATTTAGAATTCACATCTACCATTACAAGAAACATCTGCCCCATAAAAGGGCCAGCAAAGTCCAAATGTAGCCTAGACCAGGGGTGGCCTGGCCACTCCCATGGGTGCAAAGGAGCTGGTGATGGCATATTCTGATTAGTCTGACATTGCATGCATGATTTTACCTTGTTCTCCAAATCCTGATCCATTCCTGGCCACCAAACATAGGATCTTGCAAGGCTTTTCATTCGAGACACTCCTGGGTGAGCCTCATGAATTTCCTCCATAATCTGTGAACGGCCAGGGGGAGGCACAATGACCCTCACCCCCCAGAATATGCAGCCATCCTGCTGACAGAGTTCTGTCTTGCATTTGGCATAAAGCCTCAGTTCCTCTCCTTCCACGACTCTGGGCCAACCTTGCAAAAGAGAAGTCTTGATTTGGGACAGGACTGGGTCCCTCTCTGTCCACTGCCTGATCTGGGTCACCTTTACAGGTGTCTCTAACAGCCTCTCCAATGAAAACACAGTCTCTGGAGGCACATATGGAGTAACAGGTGTCTCAGGTAAAGGTAGTCGACTCAGTGCATCAGCATTTGCATTGTCCCCACCCGCTCTGTACACTATAGTGTACTGGAAGGCTGACAATGTAAGAGCCCAACACTGTATCCTGGCTGAGGCTAGCGGTGGAATGCATCTAGTCTTACTGAACAGGCTCATCAGTGGTTTATGGTCCGTATAAGTTGTAAATACGTGTCCATAAAGGTACTGATGAAAGTGTTTGACTGCAAAAACAATGGCCAGACCTTCTTTGTCTAGCTGTGAATCTCCCTTCTCAGCAGCTGTCAGGGTACGTGAAGCAAAACCAATAGGCTTCTCTGAACGGTCCTCCATTACATGTGAGAGAACTGCCCCGACTCCATAGGGCAAGGCATCGCATGCAAGGGTGATCTCCTTGTCTGGGTCATAGTGAACAAGCAGCTTCGCTGAGTGGAGGAGTTCTTTCACTTCCTTGAAAGCTTTCTCCTGCTCTTCACCCCACTGCCACTTAGTGTCATTGTGAAGCAACTTATACAGTGGGGTCAAAACCTTTGAGAGGTCAGGAAGAAACTTGCCATAATAATTCACCATGCCCAAAAATGATCTGAGTTCCGTGACGATCTTAGGGCTTGGGGGCCTCCTTAATAGCTCTCACTTTGTCCTCCACAGGACAAAGCCCCTCACCTGTGATTTTGTGTCCCAGATAGGTGACACTTGATGCCAGGAACACACATTTTCCGCATTTCAATCACAGCCCTGCATCTGAGAGCCTCTACAGCACCCGTTCTACATTAGCCAGATGCTCCACCTCCGTAGCCCCCGTGATCAAAATATCATCAAGGTACACTGTTACGTGCGGAATCCCCTGCAGCAAAGTGACCATTGTCCTTTGGAAAATGGCAGGGCTGGACGACACTCCAAACACCAGGCGATTGTACTTGAATAATCCCTTGTGCGTATTAATGGTAACATACCGCTTTGAATCCTCGTCGAGCAGCATCTGTTGGTAGGCATGGCTCATGTTTAGCTTTGTGAACAGCTTACCCCCTGACAGGGTCGCAAACAGGTCATCCACCCGTGGCAATGGGTGCTCCTCCAGCCGAGAGACCTGATTCACCGTAAGCTTATAATCCCCACATATCCTCACCGTTTTGTCTGCCTTCAAAACTGGAACAATGGGAGTCACCCACCTTGAAAACTGGACGGGCTCAATAATGCCCAGCCTCTGTAAATGTTCCAGCTCCTCCTCAACTTTGCCTTTCATGGCTTAGGGCACCGGCCTGGGCTTAAAAAAACATGGCGTGGCCTCAGGGTCGACATGGAGTTCCACTGTCACGCCCTTCAGTGTTCCCAGCTCGTCCCTGAAAACATCACTGTACCGCTGTAGAATGTCCTCCGTCATCTGTGCATACTTAATTTCATGCCAGATTAGCCGGATTTTGCGAAGCCAATTGCGACCCAAAAGACTGGGCCCCCTGCCCTTAGCTATCACTAACCTGGCTTCAGCCTTCTGACCCCCAGCTGAAATGTCCACGTATAACACCCCTAAATGAGGTATGGGCTGCCAGTATAGGTCCTAAGTTTGAGCTTTGATGGTCTAATGGGAGGCAGGTTGGACCCCCATGTCCTCCTGTAGGTCTCTTCACTAATGACCGATGCAGTAGCCCCTGAATCAATCTCAAACTTAACATCCTTTCCCCTGACAGTGACTGTGGCATAATATGGTTCAGGTGGTTCCTCATCTGTTTCCACTCCAAACATGTTGTAAGCACACGCTGCCTCTTCATCTGCTTCTTCTAGGTGGTGTGTGGCTGCCTGAGCCTGTCGAGCTTTCCCCCGCCCAGGCTTAATCTTACCCTTTGAACTTCTGTATCTTTTAGCTAAATATCCCTTTTTGCTACAAGTATGGCAGACAGTGTCTTTGTATTTGCAATCATTTGTATAGTGCGTCCCTCCACACCGGAAACATTCCACCCGCTTTGCCTGTTTACCAGTCTCCCTCCTGACTTGGTGCACTGCCGCCGACTGCGACCCCCCATGTCCTTTCTGGATATTCTTGACATTATTAGCAGCCATCTCCATGCCTTGGGCAATCTCTAAGGCTTTCTTGAAAGTCAGTGTTGGGGTTTCCCCGAACAGGTGGTGTTGTATGTTGTCATTATTAATGCGGCATACCAATCTATCACGGAACATGTCTTCCAACACCGCTCCGAAATCACAATGCTCCGACAGCTGCCGAAGCTCGGCCACGAAATTGGCCACAGACTGACCTGGCTTCCTGAAACAGCTGTGAAACTTACACCGTTGGACCATCACAGAAGGTTTCAGATTGTAGTGGTTCCCCACGAGCTTGACCAGTTCGTCATATGGAATATCCCCCAGTTTCCGCGGTGTGGCTAAATTCCTTATTAGCTTGTAAGTCTTTGCCCCACACACACTGAGGAGAATAAAGTGCTTCTTAGCCTCCTTAGTAATTCCGTTTGCACAGAAAAAGTGTCCCAACCTTTCCTCATACTCCGGCCAGTCCTCATTTCCTTCCAGAAATTCACCGATATTTCCAAACGTCGCCATCTGAAACGCGATGCTCCCGTTTGAAAAACATGCCAGTACGTTCACAAAACCAGTTCACCTCGTCGCCAAAAATATGTAGTAACTTCTACTTTGAAAAAGGCACACTCGACAACTTCATGCTAAAGAAACAACTTTATCTCGAACTCCAAAACCGTGATGTATATACAGAGGCTTTTACAACCCGTACCGCATGACGGGCACACTATATACAGAGCAGACCCGAAGTAAAGAGAACGGAAGTAGACCCCCCCCATTCCTAATTAGTATTAACTTACTTTTAATAATGCTCACATTACAACCACCACAAGTGTGGGAGGGGGAGGGGAGTGGAGTGCAAACCAGCCTGACAGGGGGAGACAGCAGGCTGATAAAACCCAGCAAAAAGCTCATGGAGTTACCAAAGGAAATGGGCAGCCCAACGGTACCACGTGCACACCACAATACATGGAGACTACCTCCAGCTTGTGCCAAAGCTTCAGACTGAAAACAGAAGCTATTCTGTCCGATAGGCACCTCATGGGTCACCAGGACTTCACGCACACAGCTGGAACCACGGTCAGACCTGAGGGGCTCAGACTGCTACCACAAGACACTCCACAGACACTTTTCACTCGAAGTCCACTGCCTCTTTTTTGTAGAGGTCATGGAATCAGTCTCTGAAGTTAGAAAATCAGAACAAAACCAAACAATAATTCTTGTATAGTAAACAGACGGACAATGTGCTCCTTGTGTTCAAAATATTGGTGACTGCCATGGTAGTTTTGTCATTTCTTTTATGGGCAGTGATTTAAACAAATGAAATGTTTGAGACTTTATATTCAATGAACCAGCAAATTAAAAAGTAATGTGGGAACTAGGGTTTTGTGAGTTGAAAGAGAGAGTAGTGATTAGGAAAAATTATCTGGAAACGCAGCATGGGTGAGTGGGAAGGGAGCCTGAGAACAGGAGGCCCAATTAGTAGGAAGGGAGCAAATATTTCTGAGTGAGACTGATCCCGATCCATTGGGATTTCAGAACCGAGGATATGAAAGTTTTACTGTAGCAATACGTCTCTAAATACAGTAACTTTCTTTACATCTGATTGAACGTCTTTAAACAAAGCTCTTCTTCATTGGTTAAAGTATACTTGGCAAGAAATAGACAGCTTATAAAACTGAATGAAATACGTTATGGCCTGGGGATTAACCTGCAGAGGTTAGTGACACACCAGACCAGAAGGAAATCAGGCTGAGGAAATGGGAGAGCAGCTGACAGGGTGGAAGTGAAAGACGAGGGGAGTGGAATCAGTCAGCAGTAGATTAGTTACTTTTCAATATTATAAGCATCATTAGCATCCTGTTAAATAAGCAAATTGCAATTAAAATATCAGAAAACACCAAACAGTCCTCACCATCATAATGATGAGTGTGCAGATATAGCTTTGCTGCATGATCACGTGCCCAAGGCCATGGAGTGGTGAAAGAGAGCTTCTAGGTGCAAGTGTGGTAGTGTGGTCTACTGCAGAGAACAAACAAAAAGAACAGGTAAATCTTTATTTAACTACCATCCATAAGCAACAAAGAATATTTCTGCTCGACATAGAATGAGCCAGTGACTAGCAGCATTTCCAAAAAGCATGATGTTAATCATTAACACTTTTAATAGACTCAGCCCTACGCTTTCACATTTTATTAAAATGTATCAGTTTATTTTATTCTTTTTAATTGATCGAGATACAACGCGGAGTAGGCCCTTTCAGCCCCTTGATCTACACCGCTTAGCAAACCCTGATGTAATGCCAGCCTAATCACGGGACAATTTACAATGAGCAATTAATCTTCCAACTGGTATTGGAATGTCAACTGGACTGTGGGAGGAAACCAAAGCAGGCAGAGGAAACCCACACCGTCACAGGGAGAACATACAAACTCCTTCAGGCAGTGGCGGAATTGAACCCGGGTCGCTGGAACCGTAAAGCAGTGTTCTAACCACTACACTATTGTGCTGCCCCCATGAACACAGTGTACAAGAATGGAGAGAGGTCCTTAGCCACCAAATCCTTGCCAACCATCAAGCAATTATATTAATCCTTCAACTTCATCCAAGACCTACTGGGTAGGTTAATTGGTCATTGTAAATTATCCTGTGACTAGGTTAGGGTTAAATTAGGGTAATCGGGGGTTGCTGGGCAGCGTGGCTCCCCAAAAGCCGGAAGGGCCTATTCCGCACTGTATCTGTAAATAAATAAATGAACAAGTAGATAAATAACTAGATTTTATTCCCCCATATTCCCACCAACTCACCTCGGATTCGACCACTTACTTAAACACATGTAATAGCGTATATTGTCCAACCTGCATGTGTTCGGGAAGGACATTCAGTCACAGGAAGACACAGATTTAGCAGTGGTCAGAAGTGAACACAGGTCACTGGAGCTGTGGGGCTCAGCTGTATTGGCCACACTGCTTTGTTCATGAATAATGGGTTTGCTGTAATATGACCAAAGGCCAGGGAGACAAGGCTGCACTCCACTTAGAAACTGTTTTCCAGCAACCACTTACCATTCCAGTGAACAGGTCACGTACAAGGAGTGCACCAACTAAACAACATACAGTCAATGCTAATGATCTTAAATAAATAAACCGCTGACAGTACAAGTACAAATCATTGCACTGTGTGCAAATGAGTAAGTTCAGCTGAAATCCATTTGGTACCACTTGGCTATTTCTCGATATTCCGGAGTATTTAAGTGCCGGTAAAGTATCATTGGAAAGATCATTCATGCCCCAATAAAATCTACTTTCCAGGTCAAGGTAAGTTTATTATCAAACTGCACCATACATCACCATATACTATCTCGGGGTTGATTTCTTGCAGGCACCTTGAAATTGTTTAAAATTTTTCAGATTTATCTATAAATATTCATCTTATAAAATAGTTCATTCCATCACCCACAATGCGTCTATACTACAGATGGTCAGGGCTCTCAGCCTTACTTTAGTGGTAACCCACGGAGAACTCTGGGACCCTGTTAAGCAGTGTAATTCTAGGTAATATCCTACCATCCGAACTAGTAAATAACTCTGTGTTAAAAGGACAGGTCTGACATTATATCCCAAAACCCTGATCTGGGATTTAAACTGTAAGCAAATCTTAATTTGTATGGACATGCCTGGGTAATTTCCCACTTTTGGGCTGGTGGCCTTGGTAAATGTCCGTATTGCAGCTACATTAAAACAACATGAGAAGGAAACGTGACATGTTCAAAGACAAGGGTTTGTGGGTTACATCCAGGATGTTACCTGGCTTCAGTGCACTTTAAGAATCTAATTCTCTTGACTGTTTCTGTGAGTTTTGGTGCAAGTCTGTGATGACGGGGGTCTCAAAAAGGAGGCACAAGTTGATTTACTTTGCGTTTCTGGTTGAAGATGTTTTCATACCCTTCAGCTTTGTTTATGTTTCTGTATTTGCAACGTGGGTTTGCCATCATGGAGAGAGGCTGCCCACAGAGCTTCTCTGCTGGCTGGAGATCGACTGTTGTACAGGGCACAATTCCGTCTTTTGAAGCTCGCATGGTTCTGTTTAAATCATGTTGAATCCAAATCCCTACATACCTGTTATAAACTCAAGAAGCACAACGTTCACCGAAATACATGTACGTCTAGCTGAAAACATAAGCACATTATTCCTCTCGATTGCTATTTTTTAATTAACATGCCTATTACCCACAATAATTATGTCAGATTCATCCATGCTTTAAATCAAATTCTAACTTACAGGAGTCAACTGCATTTGGTTGCTGTGATCCACTGATGACATGTACAGTGTAGTTGTCTCCTTCACCGTGTTGCAACATTAGCTAGAAATCACCAGAAACAACATACTTCAGGAATCAGTGAAGCTGAGTAACTCTGTACTGCACAATACTCGAGTGTGTATACCTCTTAACAGAAGCTATTACAGTGATTACATTTCTCATAATGTTTGGCTTCCGGCCACAGACAGGGAGTTAGACCAGGCACCAAGCACAGATTAGCACTTCCCACATCGTAAAGGAACAAAATGCCAGATATCAGGGATTAAATTAGAAATTGCTGGCAAGAGGTCGGGCAGCTTCCAACGGGAGAGAAACAGCTTGCGCAACGCTCGCAAAATGCTGGAAGAAATCAGCAGGTCAGGCAGCATCTATGGAGGAGAATATACATCCCTCCCAGCTTCTTACATCATCCCCACTCCCCAACCACCCACCTCCCCCTTCACCTGGTCTCACCTACCACAGGTAAGCTTGTGCTTCTTCCCTTCCCCCACCTTATTCTGGCTTCTGCCCCCTTCCTTTCCAGTTCTGTTGAAGTTTCTTGGCCCAAAACTCCGGCTATTTAATTCCCCTCCATAGCTGCTGCCTGACTAGTTGGGTTCCTCCAGTATTTTGTGGGTGTTGCTCAAGGCTTTCAGCATCTGCAAAAACCCTTGTGTATTCAAACAGAGTCTACACGTCAGGTCAATGACCAGTCAAAAGCACCTGTTTATACACAAATCAGAGGTGGTCCTGAGGTTCCTTCACATCCAATCTCACCAGTTAAATACTGTGTTGCACCCAAAGCATAAACAGAAAGTGCTAACAACAGGCCTTCAACTTTAAACATTACTATTTTTGTTTTTCAAACCTCAGTCTTATTACTCAGTTTTTTTACATAGGCTAAAAACTATCATATTAGCATCTGCTAGATATTTTATGGGCAATGGTTCAAACATTCCATCTTAATTCTAATTTCTATGCACAGATATGCAGTATTGGGGATTAGCTGTGTAATGATTCCCTATTTGTGATAAGCAGTTAAGAAACGAACAGCTGAGGAACTGGTCAGAGAAACAAACTGCATAATGTTCAGTTTTAACTCTTTTATGTATTTAGTTGTGGCTATTAACCAATGAATGTGGGAGGTTAAGGGATCTAATCCACTAAGAGCAGTTTTGTTGAGCAACAGCATCGCTTACTTTAGCTTCATTTTCAGTTTCATTCCGTTTCATTGACCAACGCTCCAAATCCACTAGTTCAACTTCTTCGTCATTTTTCTGCATTATATCCTTCTGAAATTAAACAAAAGCAGGTTGTTCACACCAGCTGCTCATGCACATTGATAATTATCACATTGTTTTCCAAACATATTACAGAATCTAATCTATCAGTAAAAAAGAGAATTAACACAGAATGAATGAAATGCTGCTTTTCCACAAGGCCCAGCTGAAAATGCAGGTGATTACTCCAGGCCAATAGTTAGCTTTCACTCAAAACCACCAAAAATAAAACATCATTTCATCAAATTCATTATGTTTGCTGTACGCAAACTGACTGCGGTGTTTTCTACATTACAACACTGACTAGACTTCAGAAGCACAGAGCAATCTGACTGACTGAAGTGGTGGTTCTAAATGGTATGAAACTAAAGGGCCAAATACATTCCCTATCTGGTCCCTCAACCTTATACACCTTGTGGCTGTTATATTGAATGCGATCCCATTCATTGAGAAGGGTTGTTGACCTTCATTAGGAAGATAATCAAAGCTAATTCTTACCCTCCACCACTAGGCTCTATAATGAGTCAACCTCTAGCTGGGGAAGTGATGACCCCCCCCCCACCTCCACTGTTAGACTGTTTATGGTAACTTTTTTTTATTCTTTCTACTTCTCTTCTACAAACATTTGTAATATTTATATCTGTACACTTATAATGCTACTGTGACACTGCAATTTCCTTCGGGATCAATAAAGTATCTATCTATCAACTTCCATCTCCTCTTAAAAATGCTAATACTGCATTAATTTTGAATATACACCAGTTAAATATGTTCACAGGCTTTTTAAAGAAATCTTTAAATTTTAAAATAGAATAAAAAGCTCCTATATTTTTCAATTTTTTAAATATACTTCCTAATAATTTAGAATCACTGCAGAAGGACTTCAGTGGCGAGACCTCAAGGAGGTTAACCATACTGGTGCGGAAACTACAAGAGGGGAACATGAGGTGCAGCTGGACGGAGGATGATCCAGCTTGTATTTCATGGGTTGTGAAGCATCATGAGACATACGGAAAGGCACCATATAAAGCCAAGTCTTCTTTAAGTGAAAAGTACCTGATATGACACTCAAAACAATTGTGTCACAATTTACAGACAAACGTAATTGATACACCACACCAGAATTAAAGGACTTTGCTCCAGTTAGAGTGTGAGGGTACTTAGTTAGCAATTCTCCATTTTTAATCCCATACAAAATCCACTGGAATCTTTGTTCAAAGTTAAAAGTAAATTTATTATGTATATGCGGCCGTATACATCCTGAGATTTGTTTTTTTGCGGGCATACTCAGTAAATCCAAGAAACACAATAGAATCAATGAAGGACCACACCCAACAAGACAAATGGCCAATGTGCAAATACAAAAGTCAAAAAAGAAATAATAATAATAAATAAATCAGCAATAAATATCAAGAACATGAGATGAGGAGTCCTTAGGTTGTGGGAACAGTTCAGTGATGAGATGAATGAAGTTATCTCCACTGGTCCAGGAGCCTGATGGCTGAGGGGTAATAACTGTTCCTGAACCTGGTGGTGTGGGTCCTGAGGCTCCTGTACCTTCTCCCTGATGGCAACACTGAGGAGAGCGTGGCCTGGGTGGTGGGAGGTCCCTGATGATGGATGCAGCTTTTCTGTGACAGCGCTCTACATAGACATCCTCAGTGATGGGTAGGGCTTTACCCATGATGAACTGGGCTGTACCCACTACTTCTTGTAGGACTTCCCACACAAGGGCAATGCTGTTTCTATACCAGCCCATGATGCAACCAGCCAATATACTCTCCACCTGACATCTAGAGAAGTTTGTCAAAGTTTCAGATGTCATGCCAAATCTTTGCAAACTTCTAAGGAAGTAGAAGCACTATCATGCTTTCTTCGTAATTGCACTTATATGCTGGGCCGAGGACAGACCCTCTGAAATGATAACAGTGACAAACTTAAAAGTTGCCGACCCTCTCCACCTCCAGTCCTCCGGGGAAGAATAGCTCATGGACCTCTGGTTTTCTTTCCTTGAAGTCAATAACTAGCTCCTTGGTCTTGCCGACATTGAGTGAGACATTGTTGTCCTGGCACCACTCACCAAGATTTTCAGTCTCCTCCTATATGCTGATTCGTCACCACTTTTGATTTGGCCTACGACAGTAGTGTTGTCAGCAAACTTAAATATGGCACTAGAACTGTGCTTAGCCTCACATTTATAAGTCCCTGCCTAGCGTGTCGCACCAGACAGTCAGCCATTCTTGTCTGGCGTGTAGTGTCAGGATTGGTCTCCTTTCGGATTTACCGGGTCACGATATGAACGTTCCTGACTCGACCCTTGTTCTTTACAAGGCCGAGTGGCTAGCTCGACACTCAACCTGGCACAGATGGGAAACGTGCTCGGGGGTGGCCCAACTTGGATTCGAACTCGGGGGCCCTCACTCCGAAGTCCGGCGCTGATGCCACTGCGCCACCAGCTGGCGACAGTTATAAGTATAAAGCGAGTAGAGCAGGGGGCTAAGCTCACAGCCTTGTGGTGCTCCTGTACTGGTGGAAACTGTGGAGAAGATGCTGTTGTCAATTTGAACTGACTGGAGTCTGCAAGTGAGGATATCACTTGTTGCAGACAAAATTGGTGAAAAAAGACAACCATCTTTTTTAAGTTGTTCAAGCACTGCCCTCTTTATTAAGGTTGATGAAATCTAATTTGGCATATATTTTTTATTCTGGATTTTTTGCGTTTTACAGAGGTAATTGCAATCATTCATAAGGGAAGAAAAATGACAAGAGACAGTAATACTATACAATTTATGCCAAACTAGCAAAGACTAAAAAATATTGATGTTCAGCTCTTACTACTTGAATTTTAAAGCACAATGCTAGCGGACAGCTCAATTTACACTTACTGTGGTGCCTGGTGTTTTTCTCTTCAGCTTCAGAAGTGATGCTACAGTGTAATAAAGTAGCAGCAGGACTGCAGGGTTTGCAAACGCAGGCCACGTGTGGTTCACGTTGAGGACAAGCTTGTGAGGATGGCTGCAGTTTGAGTGGATAATATCCTTTAGACCGAACAATCTAAAAATAGACGGATTCAGGTTATTATACAAAAAGTGCTTAAATGTTGAAAAACTGATCCAATCAAACTAAACTCCAAAGTAAATTTTTAACATTAGAACGTAGCATGTTCTCATACTACAGACTATCTACCCTTGGATCTACTGTTCCAAAAGTGGGAGAAGTAACAGAATTATTAAATATCATAGAGGGAGGAATACTGAATCACAAACCATGTGTTTATTTGATAGCGTAGACAAATGTATGGTGGCCAGCAAGCAAATGCAGGAGAAAAAGTTTCTGATTCTTGGAGCACCAGAAACATTCCTGGGGAATGTGTGATCTGAACACGGGAATGGGTTGCACTGCAAGAACACTGGACTAATTTCTTTGTGGGCAGGTCCATTAGTTGTTGTGGCAGTTAATAGGGCATTTCCTATGTCAGTCAGTTAGCCACTCCCACATGGGAGGAATTCACATACCGTTCAAGGAGAGCGATCAATAAAGTTCAGTTGAATTTCCTGCAGGGCTGGTCTCTGCACTCTCGCTCGAGCTCGAATGCAACATTCGTGACCACAAAAGTAGCATTCCAGCTACTGGGGAGGGTTCAGATTGACTTAGAAGAGAGTTTGTTTAAGCAAAGATCAAGTAGGGAGAAAAGCAGAGCTGGTTTAAAGTGATTTTGATTGTCCTATGCTCATGAAAGTTGCAAAATAATCAGGAAGAACTTCTTAACTGTGGTATACCAACAAACATCAATTCGTCTACCACAGGCTTGAGGTTAGCAATGTCCAGTGGTAGAAAACGTTGGGGACCACAGGTCCAAAGTCACTCATTTCTCTTAAATGTGTGCCTACCATATGTAATAGCTAGCCTATATGTGTTCTAACTCTGTGTTATTTCTACTGCTTACCTATCTACTTCTCGTTTAATGCTGATTTCAATGGGTTGTATCCTGAGATCATATCTACTGGTGTGCTTCCTCTACTGCTTCCTGGATTGAAGATGGTTTGAGATCAAACTTGCAAGCTGAAATACAGTTCTCCATCAAGCCTGAGCTCATGATTACTGAATAACGATCAACCAAGTGTATGATACAGCTTAATAGCAGTGGGGGTGTCCTTAAGTTAAAGCACTTTGTAAATTGGAGATGGTTCTAGAAGGACTTGTTATATTGTATGAACTGCAACATTTTCACAGGAAATCTTTCCCACCATTTTTAGTTTTCAACACCTCTACTTTATAAGAAGTTTGTGTAGATTTGGCATGTCACGACAACTTCACCAAACTTTTACAGATGCACAGCAGTGAGCATCCTAACACATTACGTCATGGCCTGGTATGGAAACACCAATGTCCGGGAATGGAAAAGTTTTCAGAAAGTGGAAGATACAGCCCAGGAAGTGCCCTCCCTACCATTGAGCTCATTTACAAGGAGCATCTCCACAAGAAAATACCATCCTTCATCAAAGACCCTTGTACTGCTGCTGCTAAGTTAATTATGTATATTAAGAACATATAGTTAAATTACAAATAGTGCAAAACAGATACAAGTGAGGTGATGTCCATGGGTTCAATGTCCATTTAGGAATTGGATGGCAGAGGGGACGAAGCTGTTCTTGAATTGCTGAGTGCGTACCTTCAGGCTTCTGTGTCTCCTGCCCGATGGTAACAGTGAGAAAAGGGCATATCCTGGGTGATGGAGGTCCTTAATAATGGACACCACCTTTCTGAGACACTGCTCCTTGAAGGTGTTTTGGATGCTACAGAGGGAGATACAGATACTACCCAAGATGGAGCTGACTAATTTTACAACTTTCTATACCTTCCTTCGATCCTGCATAGTAGGTACCACGCCCCCCCATACCAGACAGCGATGCAGCCTGTCGGGATGCTCTCCACTGTGCATCTGCAAAGGTTTTTGAGCGTTTTCAGTAACCTACCAAATCTCCTCAAACTCCTAATGAAATATAGCTGCTGTCTTGCCTTCTCTATAGTTGCATTGAAATGTTGGGACCAGGGTAGATCCTCAGAGATTTTGACACCCAGGATCTTGAAATTACTCACTCTCTCCACTTCTGATCCCTCTATGAGGATTGGTTCACGTTCTCTCATCCTACCCTTCCTGAAGTCCACAATCAGCTCTTTGGTCTTACTGACGTTCAGTGCAAATTTGTTGCTGTGACACCACTCAATTAGCTGGTATATCTCACTCCTGTTTGCCCTCTCGTCTCCATCTGAGATTCTACCAACCATGGGTGCATCATCAGCAAATTTACAGATGGCATTTGAGCTATGACTAACCACACAGTCAAGGGTATAGACAGAGTAGATCAGTGGGCTAAGCACACATCCCCGAGGTGTACCGGTGTTGATCGTCAGCGAGGAGGAGTTATTAATACCAATCTGCACAGATTGGGGTCTTCCAGTTAGGAAGTCGAGGATCTAATTGCAGAGGGAGGTACAGAGGCCAGGTTCCACAGTTTGTCAATCAGGACTATAGGCCTTGCTCTCTTCTCACTACTGCCATCGGGCAGACGGTACAGAAGACTTAAATCCCACATCATCAGGTTTAGGAACAGTTATTACCCTGCAACCATCAACTTCCTGGACTGTGGGATAACTTCACTCACCACAGTTCTGAACTGATTCCACAATTTACAGGCGGACTCAGTAACTCATGCTCTCAGTGTTAATTCTTTTTTATTGGTACAACTTGCTTTCTTTTGCACATTGTTTGTCAGTCTTTGGTTATGTATAGCTTTTCATAAATTTTATTGTATTTATTTATTTTCCTGTAAATGCCTACAAGCAAATGAATCTAAGGGCCGGCTGGTGGCACAACGACATCGGCGCCGGACCCGGGAGCGGAGGTTCCCGAGTTCGAAACTAGTCGGGTCTGCACCCGAGTACGCTTTCCATCCGTGCCAGGTTGAGTGTCGAGATCGCAACTCGACCTCGTACAAACAAAGAGAAAATACTGCGAAAGGTGTCTGTGTGAGGAGTGGCGTACCACACAGTCTCTCTCTTGCTCTGCGCCTTGTAAAAAGCCATGAAAAATCCACCATCACGGACGCACGCACGGACACGCATGCATGCAGGCCAGGCACATGCCAAAAAAAAAGAAAATGAATCTGAGGTAGTATTTGGTAAATATACATAATTCGATAAAAGGATTTACTTTAACTTTGACTTTGTTTGACTACAAGAAGAAGAGGACTTGTAAATTATGTTAATTTAAGTTTGCTTTTTTTTGTACTGTGCTGCTGCTGCAATTAGCTCATTTTCAATGCATTTATACCCTGCATATATTTGCCTGTGACAATAAACTTGAACTTGAATGAAAATGCAAATATATCCTTTAGCAAAGGGAGAGATATTTTCCTGACAGCCGGTTACACCATTCCTTTAGCTTACAGTGAAAACCTTGTGCAGAAGCAGAATTAAGATTTCAACACGATAAACTTTCAAAGGAGGATGAAAGGTCAACAGGTTGAAATAATAATTCTATTTCACTCTCCATAGATACTACCCGACTTACTGAGTATTTCCATGTTTTCTGTGTTTATTTCAGGTTTTCAGCAGCTGCAGTATTTTGCCTTGATTCAGCACTCTGGGGCAGATCTCACTGCACAGACCGGTCCCCTGTGGTCACTGAGAACTCTTTCTTTCCTGACCCGAATGGCCTGTTATGCAGGACCAAAGCCACTTGGACTCCAGCAATATTACATGAACAGCAGCAGGGAGTCCTAGAATTCACTGACGATGCGATACCTCTAAAATGCCCCTGAATATTCTGACCCAACCTCAGCCATGCTGTCAACACAAGAGTGTCAAAATAATTTTCTTCATAAATTACAGCTAAAAAGCTTAAATCAGCTCAAACAGTAGGCAATTTCAAAACTGTAGAGAATGGACTTTCCCTACTCATTTCTTTTCCTCCTCATGGCCCGGCAATCTGCATTGAAATCAGTGTGATCCCAGATCCTGTACCATATAACCTGGCACAAGATCAGAGGGTCAGTTGCCCAGTGTAAATACTGGGAGTCTTTATCATACCGCAGGGAATTATGGTGCAGTGTTCCAAAATATTCGTTGCCAACCATTGCCAACTTTCCGTCTTTGACTACACATTTGTGGAAATCCCAAACCTGCTTCCATTTAAAAAGCAAATACCAGCAGTTCTTTCAGAACCACCAGCATTTACCAGCAAAGCCCCAGCCTCACTCTTTAACTGCGCATGAATAACACAAGAAGCAGGATCCGTGAAAAGCAGCCAGCTCAGAAAGAAAAGAGCTAAAATAGAATATCCCAGTCCATAAATCCTGCCCTTTTTATAAAAAGACATTAATGGGCATAAAGAAACAACATTCAGACATAATTTCAATAGGATATATTATAAAGCCTGCAAAATCCCACTTAGGATTTTGGAATGTTACCCAGATCTCACTTTTTTAGATATCTACAGATTAGAAACTTTTTAATTACTGTCTCTCCTAATTTTCCACATCCATATCCAATGGACACTTTGGAAAAAATCTTAGATTTAAAACTCTCTCAGAAAAGTGTAGTAGCAATTATATATAATATAACTATGAATCTATGTCCTGATGCTTCTAATAAAATCAAAGCTGACTGGGAAAGAGAATTTGAGATTATTATACCGACTGAAAAATGGGAAAAAATTCTTCAGTTGGTGAATTCATCCTCTGTATGTGCTAAGCATAGGTTGATACAGTTTAAAGTAGTGCACAGGACTCACATGTCCAAAGATAAACTATCTCGTTATTACTCTTATATTAATCCAATATGTGACAGATGTCATTCCAAGATAGCTTCTTTAACCCACATGTTCTGGTCATGTCCCTTGTTGGAGAAATATTGGAAAGATATTTTTGATATTATTTCAACGGTCCTAAATATAGACTTACAACCTCATCCAATTACTGCTATCTTTGGACTACCAATGATAGACTTAAATAATTTAACCTCTTCATCACGAAGGATGATTGCATTTCTTACTTTAATAGCTAGAAGATCCATTTTGTTGAATTGGAAAGAGATCAACCCTCCTACTGTATTTCATTGGTTTTCACAAACTATGGTGTGTTTGAATTTGGAGAAAATTAGAAGTGCAGTTTATGACCCTTCTATTAAGTTTGAAAAAACTTGGAGGCCATTCATTCAGCATTTTCATTTGATGTAATTTGATCATTTCCAAACTTGTTTTATCTCCCTGTACTGTTGTTGGAGGGGAATGGAGTCGTCGACACTAAGGTTTTCTTCTTTTCCATTTTTAAGCTGTTAGTTTTGCCCAAGTCTTTTAGGTTAGTTGACTAATTTTGTTTTCTTTGGGGATGGGTTTTTTTTTGTTTTGTTTTATTTTCTTTTTCATTTTTTTTTCCAGTTTTTTTTTTATTTTGTATTATCCGTGGTTAGTTCTACATGTTTGGGAGCTTTGTTAATTTCCACTACTTGGTTTTGCAATTAATCTTTTTAAGTGTAACATTACATCTCCTTCTATTTGTATTATGGCTATGTTCTGTTTCTGTATTTTGAAATTAATAAAAAAGATTGAAAAAGAAAAGGATTTTGGAATGTTTAATGTTACTATTTCTTCTGCACTAATTTTCTCAAATGATTAGGAAAAAGATCTTGTTTACATTGAATCCAAATATTTCCACAGATATTTCTGCATGATTATTTTCAATCTGAGTCACAAGGTGGCACTATTGACAAAAGTACATTGTGGCATTAAAGTTAGATCATTACATTTTGTCCTCTTCAACCTATAGAGAACTTTGTTTATAGCAAATACAACATCAACTACTCAAAATATTCTCCAGAATATAAATATAGGGTTACTGTGCCCAATCCCGGTTTCCAGCCAGTCAGTTCAGACATCCTTAGGGCGCCACGGCAGTGTAGCAGTTAGCGCAATGCTGCTACAGCTTGGGGCGTCAGGGGGAGTTCATTTCCAACAAGATTCTTTCATGAGTTTGTGGGTTCTCCCTTTGATTAAGTGGTTTTCTCTGTGTGCTCCAGTTTCTTCCCACACATTCCGAAGACTTACTGGTTAGTCGGTTAACTGGTTGTTGTATGTCATTAGTAGGTTAACTGGTCATTGTAAATTGTCCTGTGATTAGGCTAGGGTTAAATAGGTGGGTTGCTGGGCTGTGCGGCTCATTGGGCTGGAAGGGCCTGTTTCCACACTGAATCTCTAAATAAATAAAGTAAAAATAAAAATAAACTTCTGTAAACCATGAGTAATCATTCAAGTTACACAATGAAGGTTCACTGAAGCATGTGACTGGATCGGCTTTAATGCTCAAGTACCAATTATGCAATAAAACTGAAGACAGCAAGTCACACCTGCCACGGACATGGAAAAAGGTTGAAACAGATTTATTCCAAAAACATTCAAAAGGTTTCTCAATTGTGCAATTGTGAGGAAAATGCATTAATGCTGAGGAAAGTATTTCCATTTTAGAGGATCGTTGAGGGGATTATAAACAATGATCAAGAAACTTCAGTGCACCCTAAAGAATGAGCGAAATGGATATCGAATGGTATAATGGCCGCTTTGGTCGGGAGCCCATTGCTGCAGACTTTAGAACTGGTGTTCCACATTTTCATGGCTGTGCTTAATTGGTGAGGAAGTGTGGGTTTGGCAGAAGGGAAGGGGAAATCAGGGTGTGGACCAAGCAGAGGGTCAAGGTAAGGGAAGACTGGTGGATGGAGTGGAGCAATCTGGGTCAGTACTATTGTCGGGCCAATGAAGGGAACGGGGAGGAAACCCAGGAGGACAAAAGGTAAGCACTCACATTACCTTATTTCAGTCCCAACCTTTGCTAGTCCACCTTTATCTGAGAAAGCACCACAACAACAGCCGATCCCTAAATAACATGAACTACTTCAACAGTAAATACTTTTGCAACAGAACTCTTGGAAAGCAGTCACTGACTTTGGCCCAGAAATTGGATGGTATGGTATGTGACTGTTTATTTCAGTCCTGTACAACTCAAATGTATTAACACAGACTGAAACACAATAACAATCATTTTTCTGTCATTTCCTCTTCTGCAGATTACACAACTTAATCTGCAACTGATGTGGAAATTACATTAGCCATGCAAGTATGACTACTTTTTCACTCAGGATTCCTGTTACTGATCTCCTTTGCTTCTAGTCTTTCTCCCTTTCTTTTTGCTTCAACTTTACTGTATCTCCTTGCCTTTCAATGGCTGTAATCTAGATGGTGTGGACATTTTCAATTGCAGAGCACTGAAGTAATCGGTGCTACAAGTGTAAATTCTGGAGTAAAGTGTCCAGAGTTGGACTTCAGGAGTTTACTTTGTGTGTAAACAAATCTACTTCACTGGTAAGACATACCTTACTGATGATTTTATTTAGTGTTTGCAATCCTTTGGATGAACTTATATCAACAACAAAAATCTGGAAGAAACCCAACATTTATCTTGAAAGTATACTTCCTAGCGTGTCACACCAGACGGTCAGCCATTCTTGTCTGGCGCGTAGTGTCAGGATTGGTCTCCTTTCGGATTAATCGGGACATGATATGAACGTTCCTGACTCAACCCTTGTTGTTTACAAGGCCGAGTGGCTAGCTTGATGCTCGACCCGGCACGGATGGGAAGTGTGCTCGGGGGGGGCGGGGGGGGGGGGTGCCGACTTGGATTCGAACTCAAGAGCCTTCGTTCCGAAGTCCGGCGCTGATGCCACTGCTACCAGAATTAACAGGACGACACTCAGTAGCCATATTATCAGTATATCTGTTATGTAAATATCTAATCATTAATGCAAATATCCAGTTAACCAATCACGGGCAGCAGTTCAACAAATAAAAGATGCAGACATGTCAAGAGGTTCAGCTGTTCTTCAGACCAAACAATAGAAGTTGGAAGAAATGTTACCTAAGCAACTTTAACCGTGGAATGATTGTTGGTGCCAGATGGGGTGGTTCGCAGAAAATTATCTCCTGGGATTTTCTCACTAAACAGTCTCTAGACTTTACAGAGAAAGGTGTGAAAAGCAAAAAAAACATCCAGTGAGTGGCAGTTCTGTGGGTGAAAATGCCTTGAGAGAGGTCAGAGGAGAATGGCCAGACTGGTTCAAGCTGACAGAAAGGTGACAGTAACTCAAATAACCCCATGTTACAACAGTGGTGCGCAGAACAGCACCTCTGAACGCACACCATGTTGAACCTTGGTGGATGGATTACTGCAGCAGAAGACCATAATCATACCTCCCATACCTAATGAAGTGGCCACTGATTGTGTATCAGAAGGTAAGAAGTAAAAATAAAAGAGTATCTTAAGGCAGGAGTTGTTTGCTGCCAGTAAGTGCAATCATTGTGGCAAAAGAACAATCAAAATCAAAGTACACCACACTTGGAGATTTTACAGATCGACAGTAGCTAGTGAATCAGCACTAATGAAAAGTGAAAACTCTCATTCTCTGTGTATTTGGTGGAAAAAAAATCCCCTTTAAGCAGTCCAACCATCATTTTACAGCCAAACATAAAAAGACAGGTGATCCAATGATATGCTTGCACCGGCCCTATAACCAAGCCCTGGCCACGCAAAAAGCAGGCAGGCGTGACTCATTCCTTCATTATTTCTCTTCCTGAATGGAAACATTTCACCTCAAGAATGCCAAATGCCCAGCTAAAGCTGAAGATTTCCATCTGAGGCACTGTGGTTGAAAAGACGACTGGGCAGAAATGAACTAGAACGCACAGCTGTGAAATTCCTGTTGTATGTTGTTAAACAGGCTCTTGTCTGGTCAGCAGCTGAGTTGCCACAATTGGCCTTAACGTTTTTGCACTAAAGGGCTATGACAAATTTAAGCCTGAGGCCTCAATTGTTTAGTTACAGGGGAGGGTGACACAGTAAATTGACCCAGTAACTGGTGGTTAATTCACAACTTTGGGAGGAAGATTCTAACCCAAGCTTAGCTGCAGTTTACTTAGCCTTACTGTACTGTCCTCTAGTTGTTCACCAGTGTTTGAGAGCCTTGAGCTGGCTCAGGCCCCTCCTTGTCATTAATTAGCACCCATCCTCCCATGGGCCATCTGGTCACCACTGGCAGTAAAGTTGTTCACCTCCCCTTTTCTCCCTCATATCCAGTAACTCCACTCTTTCCCACTCAATATCCCAGTTCCTAATCTTTTGTCCTGGACTAGTCTTTTCCTCTTCTTTTCACCTTATCCCTTTTCCCCCCTGCCCAACTTCACCCCTTTCTCTTTCTCCAAATATAAATGTGCTCTCCCTGCTTTGAATTCCTTTCCCAAATAGTCTCCAATTTGATGCCACTCCTCCTCCCTTGCTGTCTCCTTCACAGTATTTGTGTACCTGCCACATAGCATAAATTACGGAGGGCCTTTGAATTAGCTCCATTACCCTACCTGCAGTTGCTGTCTGGCCTGCTGATCATTTCTAGCATTTACAGATATTATTTTAGAGTTTCAACAACTGACATTTATTTGAATTTCTATTCTTCTGTGGCTATTTCTTTATCTGCACGTCTTCTGTGTTAATCTAAAACAGGAGCCCGAAGACACACACTCAGCACTTTCAGGAACAGCTTCTTCCCGCTACCATCAGATTTCTGAAAGGACAATGACATCATGAACCTTACCTCATTTTTTTTGCACAACTTATTTCATTTAGATAAATTGTAATTTATTGCACACTTCATGTATTGCACTGTACTGCTGCTGCAAAACAACAAATTTCGCGACATACAGTGCTACAGGGTCCCCAAGACTTTTTGCACAGTACTGTATTTGTCAACGTGGAGAGGAAAGTGAGTTTGTACATCTGGCGGGAGTGAAGGATATTGGGAATGGTGAGGGTGGAGCGCCATGGGAGGGGTGTGGGACGGATGGCAGCAAAGGAGTGCCGTGGGGCAGGGGTGGCAGGGCCGCACGGGTGCTGACACACCCAGCCCTGAGACACCAGGCTGGGTCATTTGATTTCGAACAATTGGTTTATTGAGCATTACAGAATGTCCCTCTGGTGCTCCCCCCTTTCCCTCTCGCTGCCCCCTTCCCACTTTCAGTCCACAAGAGAGACCCATATCTGAATCAGCTTTACCATCACTCACGTATGCCACCAAATTTGTTTTTTTTGCGGCAGCAGTACAGTACAAAAGTTTTAGGCACCCTAGCTACACAGTACTGTATGTCAGTAGTAATAAACGTGATTCTGATTCTGAGCAGTCAGTTACCAAATTTCCCTGTTAACCAGGCAGACTCATTTCCTTCTGTCTGCTGCAGAAACAAATGTGGATTTCCTGTGCCAATCTCCCGTCAGTGAATGGTACTGAAATAAACTGTGTCATCGGACTCTCTAAGCAGTAATCAGAGGGGAAAAAAGAAACTGTCTGCAGTCATGGCGTGCCCCACGACCGAGCAGGCTTCCTGTTCTCAGTACACATCAGGAGGAGGCACTGGTATCCAGGGACAGGAGAAACCGAGAAGTGTGTCTCGAATCAGAAACAATGCTGGTAAACATCTGGATACACTGCAAGGCTAAAGTTCAGATGCTTATATTGTCTGACACTCTGAAATCTGCCGTTTTAAACATGAACATTAAAAGGTTGCTCCCTTAGTAAGACCCTTACGGAATACAAATTCTATTACTGGATATAATTATAAAACAGTTGAGTGCCAGCTTAAGATTCTTTCTTAATTTTTAATTTGTTTAAAGAAGTTGCCTTGGTACTTGAACAGAATTTCAAGTGATGGGGAGATGGGCAAAGCAATAGACACAATTTACGAGTTGGATGACCACTGGGAACCCCAGCAACTTACCAGTAACACTTCAGGGGTGCATCTACCCTGCTATTCCCTGTCTTTTTAGCAGCTCCTGGGACTGATACAAGACAAGCAGGTTGTGGGAAGAGATGAACAAGAGTGTGCAACTCGTTTTATTGGTTCAGCGTGTCCTGCTGCAAAAAGCGCTGGTCAAGCTGCCTCACACTTGCAAAAATGCAAGGAGCTTTGAAGCCCAGAGTTTAATGAACTGGCTTCAAAGCACCATTGAAGCAGATGGGGAAATAGCAAATCACCATCGCCACTCTTGAATATAATTTAATCCAGCTGTAATGTGTTGGCACGTGTTGGCCAAATGGTTAAGGCGTTTGTCTAGTGATCTGAAGGGTGCTAGTTCGAGCCTTGGCTGAGGCAGCGTGTTGTGTCCTTGAGCAAGGCACTTAACCACACACACTGCTCTGCGACGACACTGGTGCCAAGCTGTATGGGTCCTAATGCCCTTCCCTTCGACGACATCACTGGCGTGGAGAGGGGAGACTTGCAGCATGGGCAACTGCCGGTCTTCCATACAACCTTGCCCAGGCCTGCGCCCTGGAAACCTTCCAAGGTGCAAATCCATGGTCTCACGAGACTAACAGATGCCTATATAAAAAATGGCTGTAGAAATTATAACGCTATTCTTAATGAATAGGAAGTTGAGCAGCACATATCAAAAGTTTGTCCTTGATGCAGCTTGCCAGCGTCTACAAAACAATTAACTGATACAGGAAAAACTCCATTCAGCTTCTGCTAACCCACAGTTTTATCCGGTAACATGAAAAGCAAACCACTCCAGCAATGCCACAGACCTGAACTAAAACCAGTACATGATGGAAAAATTCAGGTCAATGATTCCTCATCTACAAAGTGCCATGGACAAAGAGCCTTGCCTTCCTCTCCATAACGCTGTCTGACCAGGACTTTCAGATCTTATTCTCTCTGCAAACTTGTTCCGAAAATAAAACCTCAGATAAACACAGCAACATAGTTAGTTTGCTGTGCTTTGTTTCTTATACTTAACACCATGTTAGTAAATACTATTTTTGTTTCTTTTAATGTCTTTTCATCATGTGCAATCAATTACAACTCCACTAATCAAGTATCTGAGAGCTTGGAAATCTGAACGGGCCCAGCACCCGGCTCACTCATTAATCCGGAGTGTGCGGTCAGGGTCCAGAGTGCGAGTGGGACGTGCAGCCAGAGTTGGCGGTTGGGACTGAAGGCTGGCTGAGCCAGGTGAGGTCCCAGACATGAAGGGTCAGGAATGTGGGCTGCTTGTGGGTTGATAAACTCACCTTGCCAACATAGCCAATGTTATTTTAAAAAATGTTTTCTTCCTGTTCCACACTATTAACTTGACTGCTCTCCTCTTTCTCGTTTACAGTACAGCTTGATGATTTAAGCCAGAGTTCATCTGATGGCACAAGGTCAAACCTCACCAGATTGTTTCTGTGTTCCTGCTTTCAGACACTTTTTAGATATCATTCACATCCCACTCTTACCAACATCATCTGCACATCCAGGCAATACACACAAAATGCTGGAGAAACTCAGCAAGTCAGGCAGCATCTATAGGTGGGGAATAAGCAGCTGATGTTTTGGGCCAACTGTTTATTCCCTTCTATAAATGCTACCCGACTTGCTGAGTGAGATTTACCAACTAGTAGAGTGCTGTCGCAGCAACAACCTTGCACTCAATGTCAGTAAGACGAAAGAGCTGATTGTGGACTTCAGGACGGGTAAGATGAAGGAACACATACTAATCCTGATAGAGGGATCAGAAGTGGAGAGAGTTTCAAGTTCCTTGGTATCAAGATCTCTGAGGATCTAACCTGGTCCCAACATATCGATGCAGCTATAATGACGGCAAGACAGCAACTTGCCTTCATTGGGAGTTTGAAGAGATTTGGGATGTCAACAAATACACTCAAAAACTTCTATAGATGTACCATGGAGAGCATTCTGACAGGCTGCATCACTGCCTGGTATGGGGATGGGGGGGGGGCGCAGAGAGGGGCTGCTGCACAGGACCAAAAGCAGCTGCAGAGGGTCATAAATTTAGTCGGCTCCATCTTGAGTACAGCCTACAAAGTACCCATGACATCTTCAAGGAGCAGTGTCTCAGAAAGGCAGCGTCCATTTTTAAGGACCCCCAGCACCCAGGGCATGCCCTTTTCTCACTGCTACCATCAGGTAGGAGGTACAGAAGCATAAAGGCACACACTCAACGATTCAGAAACAGCTTCTTCCCCTCTGCCATCTGATTCCTAAATGGATATTGAACCCTTGAACACTACCTCATTTTTTAAAATATATATTATTTCTGTTTTTGCACAATTTTTAATTGATTTAATATACATATACTGTAATTTATTTAGTTTCTATATTATACGTTGCTTTGAACTGCTGCTGCTAAGTTAACAAATTTCACGACACATGCCGGTGATAATAAACCTGATTCTAATTCTGATTTTGTGTGTGTTCTCCTTAAGATTTCTAGAATCTGCAGAATCTCTGGTGTTTATGCCTCCCTAAGCACAGTTTTGATGGATCTCAAGATATATTAAATGTCCAGTTTTGCAGTATTTTCTGTATCAGATTGAAAGAACAGCTAAAATAATTGCCATTTCCTTACATGCTCTCAGAAAATGGCTGTTATATATTATTTCCTCCATCAGGAGAGGGGAATTGTACCAAAACTATTAAAAAATGGACATCATTCTAGCATCAAGGTTTTTTTTATTATAAATAGGCCACCATGCAATTATTTTGGTGCATGTAAATAACATATATATTCATCTTCTCCTTACCTGGACCAGAGCCCACCAGGGGGGAACATCTCCTGGATAAACGCAGACTGGTAGATATACAGGCAGATAATGTGGCCCGCAGTGTAAACTGCCACCATCACACATATTGTGTTAAATCCAACATGGCTCATTGGACAGTGACAGGCCCACCAGGTACAAATTCCAATGAAAAACAGATAATAAACACCAGAGAATGCAGACGGAACGGTAATTCCTGCAAGATGAAAGTAACAGAATCCGCATTACATGAATATACAAACTGTAAGACATCTGCTTTGAAATTATCTTCAATAAATGTCATGAGCTTTATTCCTGTATGCACTCAGAGGCTACTAACCTCTATGTCACAATTGTTAAGTTCATTGGTAAAATGTAACATCAATCGCATGTAAAATAAAGATATATTGCAGCAAATATTCATTATAATTCACCTCCACAACCTAGCTCAATAGAAGTTGCCCAGAAACAGAATACTGTACATAGTCCAATTACATAGCCGTGTTTTCTGCATGTGACTAAAGGGGAAAGTCTATGACTCAACTGTTTGAAACAACAGCATACTCTGTGAAGATCAGTAAAGTAGACACTAGTAGGCTGGCGGTGTAGTGGTATCCACACCAGACCTTGAGGTGAGTAGACTCATATTCAAATCCGGCCAGCTTCTTGCACGCTTTCCACCTGTGCTTGGTTTAGCGTCATTAAAAAAAACAGACAAATGCTAAAGAAAGAGCAAGGTTGCCACCCGATGCACCACAAGGTGCAGAAAGGAACAACAACAAAAGCAGGCACCAATTTCTTGTTTTAGTCACCAGAACCAAATCCATGTTCGGTAGTAACCAGACCGATAAATCACAAATGGATTCTGTTCCATGAGACAAAAAGATACACATCCAAAATTAAACAGCTTAATTAGTGCATGAATGAACAGTTGTCACAGAAGCATTTACCAGCTAATGCCAGGAGCAGAATAGCCACTATTTTCCCTGTAGCTTCGAGAAGCTTCTGTGCTGCAGTTCGCAGTCGCGCCAACGCAGCTATACGGGCTTGTCTCCATCTTTCCCGTTCGGCTGTGTCTTCTTCATCCTCTATAGCATCTTCCAAGTCAGTACCTTCCTCTTCTACATCCTGCTGACATGCAAGCACAACACATCTCATTAGATATCGTGACAGAAAAGTCCAAAAGTGCTCCGTGTCCCAATTAGATAACTGCTACATTAACCAATGACTCAGCAGGCTCTGTATCACTAGGTGATGGCACAACCCACCCATATTTTACCAGAGAACTGCTGCAAGGGTGATTACACTAATAAAAACCTCTATGGACTACTGGACCTCTCGTACAGTAAATGGGATATGGGCCAGCACTTGCTGACAACAGTGTGGTGAGGACGGCCCTTCTTTTCTGGAACTGCCGATTTGCTCACTAAGACATTGCAAAGCAAAATAAAAACAAATAGGATAAATGCAAGATAATGCCATCAAATGGGTGCTAAGAAATAAATCCACACCTGCAAAATGGGAGGGGAAAAAGTGCCAGCTGGCTAAGCAATGCCCCCGGGCTTAACCAACTGTCCGAGCCTTTGAATGCTTCTGATTATCCTTGACATTTGGAAGCATTCAAAATTATTGGTACAAGTTCAAATGGCAGATTCCCAAAAATGACTGTTACAATAGAGCAAGTTTATGCTCCAGTGATGGATTCCTCAAGGATTCCAACTTCAGAGTCCAACTGCAGAATTTCTGATGAAGAGCCGCCAACAAGTTCAGGACTTGTACGTTTGCAGTGGAAGCTGAAACTGTGCAGCACGTGAATGAAAAATGCCGACCACTGCATGGACCACCTCCCACCCATGATATACAAAGGCATGTTCTATATCATGTTATTGATGCTACAGCAAATTGTTCAGATGTTATTTTGGAACAATGAAAGCTTATAGCCACAAAGTCCAACTGTTAAGATTTGTCACCGGATGCTGTAAATCTGAATTGAACAATGTATTTTTAAAATGAGGGACCTTGTAATTTCTGGGTTGCAAACAATAACCAATTCATCATTTATGAAGTGTGCACTCTAAAGTCTCTTACTTTCATAGATAATTGGTTTATAAACTACTGAAGAAATCTTTAAAAATATTTTAAACTTAAAGAATACTTGTTAAAATAATGTTGAACTTGTCGAAGGGCCCACATAATTAGATTGCTAGATCCTATAGTATGCCTTTCTTGCTGGTCATAGAAAGAAAATCTGACAATTACAGGCACAGATATGAGCTGCAAGAGATTGACCATTACACTCTAAGTCCCTTCCATTAACAAGATTCCCTCTTATATCCACTAATGCATCTTAGACACTCAAAATGCATTTGGTACAAATATACAATCACTTGTTGTAAGTTAAGTTATTTCACCCACCTACTTCACATGTCTTACCCTTGATTTCTCATGCAGGCCAAAATTCACAATAGCCTCCAAGTGAATTTGCTAAAGCAAGACCGAATTAACTTCATTTTGCTATTTTTATATCTGACTAATTTGAAATTCTTTTCTCTCTCTCTCTCTCTCACACACACATACACACAAATGCAAAGTGTTTATAAAATAAATGCTTTAACGTAGAAGCAAGATATATTCATCAGTAATACCACATTGTGTAAAGAAATAATTGCAAATCATGATGGGACCTATTTCTTTATTCTCCTGGCTCCTGTGTTGAATGCGTTCATTACTCTAATGACATTAAGAATATTAACTTGCATTTTAATATTTGAACATCTGCCCCTGCAAAGTCTTTATTAAAGAAATACCTAAAGTCATAACATTTTTAAGAATCTTCCTCTTGACTCGCTAAGGAGATACTCTTTACAGGGAAAAAATAATCAGCTTCAATGTACAAATGCAAAAAAACTTGCATTTGTGGATCAGGTGCTGGTATGACTTGTCCCTACCAAATAAAGTACTGCTTGCAATGTCCAACAGTAAGAATGATTTTTGAAATATTTTGTGCAGCTTCATACATTGATCTTTTTATAAAGAATCAACCCATTACACAATGTTGCTAGATGTTTCAAAGTCAGCCATATGAAATCGAAAAAAATATCAGTGACAAATTAAAAGTACTTTCTATTTGTTGCCATGTGTAATCAAAATCAAAGCTCCTATCCAAACTCTTATCTCAAAGGGGAAATTCATGTGGGTGGATTATATCCAAGTGCTCCAGATTCATCACAGACCTTCAGTTCCAATCAGGCTCTTTCAATGACTGATAAAAGTACATAAAGAACTGCAGCACAGTGTAATCCAATATTTAAAAGTTACATGACAACTACGGCAATGCTGGATAGCTGAATCACAGCTTTGTAAAGCTTGGATCAGACACTAGAATGAATGGTTTGGTTTTTGCATTGTCAACACTGCAACATCCACATTCAGAAGCTTCACTAACTTGCTATTGGCTGATTTGATTTATTTTGGGCACGGCTGCAAATCTGGAGTCGTGTTACAAATCAATGCCCATTCTCCTCAGCAGTCTTTTTATTTGATTAAACAATTTATTTAAATTTATTAAAACTGGTTCTAGACTTTCTACTTTCATTCTATCTCTATACTAATCTATTTTTACAATACTGTGTTCTAAGGTTATAATTGCACAAAATAAGGCATTTATCTAGACACAGAAGATTGCAGTTGCTGGGACCTGGAGCAACAAATAAGGTGCTGGAGGAACTCAGCAAGTCAAAAAGCATCCACGGAGGGAAACGGACAGTCAACGTTTGGGTCGAGACCCTTCATCTGGACATTTATTTAGATTACCAATGACAAACCTACTAAAGAGAATCACCTGTGAGTCAGTGCATCTCATCATCCATCCTTGCTATTGTGTTACACAATTATTCTGCACCTACCGGGTTAGCATATGTAACAGTTAGTTTAACTGACTTCAGCCACTAGCCTTCAGATCTGAATACGCAATGAAGATTAAATTTAAAATGCACCTCAGAATGGTAAAATGCAGACCAGACAGTCCAAGAAACTGTCTGCATATGCATGAGTCCAATCAAAATCCCGTTGCATGGATACGACAGTAAATAACACCTATCTTGGGTGTGATGGTGGGAAAATCCAGGCATTTGAACCTGTTCTGTGTAGTTCAAAGGAAACATTGTAAATATGGATTTGTTTGACATCCTGAATTTTCTTTGATCTTTAGCACATAAAATATTGTGTAGTGCTGGGTCAAGTAGACCTTGCTCTGAAAGGGTCTCTCCCTTCCTCTCCCCTCTCTATTCCAAAGTCTATCAGCTTATTTGTGATATGTTGTCAAATAAAGAGATTGCTTCATGTTTACCAGCACTTCTCTCCGGTGACTTCGTTCACACAGCAATGCTACCTAATGGCAAAAAACACAAGAGATTCTGCAGATGATGGAAATACTGAGTAACAGGCACAAACTGCTGGAGGAATTCAGCAGGTCAAGCAGCACCCATGGATAGGAATAAACAGTCCACATTTCAAGCCTCTTAGTGCCCCTAACTTTCTGAAACATTCAAAAACTATTGAACATAAAGGAAAGAAATTAAAATGATAAACCTGCAGTTGGGAGTTAATACCCAAAGTCCTCGCTCACCAGCTATGGATGCAAAGTGCAGATCACACTAATCATCTACACCTGTTTTGAGTTGTACTTTTCTGTCTGATATCTGGCCCCAAAAGGCCAGATATCAGACAGTAAAGCGCCAAGAACTTATTCCCAAATGCACTTGACTGGTTTTTACAGAAGGTACAGCTGGGGGTAGAGCTTTGGATCCTGTCAATGCTGTATGGATACTAATAGTTTTTATACACCTGAAATTTAGAGACAATTAGCGACTATTACAGTCTTAGTACATGATGAGAAAATATTAAGAGTACTCAATTACGTTTGTATTTGACTCAAATTTGTCAGAAAATCCAGAGTATTTTCACCAGAGTTCATTGATTAAATATGTACCATTGAACTTTGGAAATGGGGGCAGGTTATTGGCACTTTGGCTGGTTGCCTCCTCTGCTAGTTGGGGCCAGCAAGATTTTCATCAATTTGTATGTCTCAACACCAAGAAATGAAAACAGACAGATTTTCCCTTCTGGCTATTTCTTGCAATGAAAACATTGCACGTATTGAGTCATGCTCACACTATTAAAGGAGTCAAACACCAATAATGGCCTTCTTGACATATTGGAAAGCACTCATGCCTTCCACATACATTCGTGCAGTTTTGGTTTATACAGCAGCCCCTTAACTTGGGCTCAACACCTTATTGGTATCCACAGTTAAATCTCTCAAAACATAATCAGTACTTATTCCCGAAGTAAACACCCTGCCTAACCTTCCCCACTATTGATCAAAGCAGCATTGGTAACATAATATACTCATGTACAAATATGTGTACAAATAATGGGTCCTCATTCAACATGGGATGGTCCAACCCATGTGAGCTTTGTGCATTGCTATCTTTTTATTTATTTGTTTGTTTGTTTGTTGAGGTACAGCACTTCGAGCCGCACTACCCAGCAATCCCTCGACTTAACCCCTAGCTTAATCACAGGACGATTTACAATGGCCAATTAACCTACCAAACTGGTATGTCTTTGGACTGTGGGAGGAAACCAGAGCACCCAGAGGAAACCCTTGCAGTCATGGGGCAAACGTGAGAGTGGATATCGGACCACTGGAAAATAATGCCAGAGAGGTAGTAATGGGGTGATAAAGAAATGGCACATGAATTGGATAATTATTTTGCATCAGTCTTCGCTGTGGAAGGCGCTACCAGTATGGTGGAAATTCCAGAGTCTCAGGGGTCAGAAGTGTGTGAAGTTGTCATAACTAGGGAGAAGTTTCTTCAGAAACTGAAAGGTCTGAAGGTAGATAAAAAACATGGACCAGATGGCGTACACCCCGGGGTTCTGAAAGAGTTGGCTGAAGAGATTGTGGAGGCATTAGTAATGATCTTTCAAGAATCATAGAGGGCTATGCGTAATCTTAGGTAATTTCTAAGGTAAGAGCATATTCGGCACAGCTTTGTGGGCCAAAGGGCCTGTATTGTGCTGTAGGTCTTCTATGTTTCCTTACAGGCAGTGGCGGGAATATTGAGTGGCCCTCCATGCACTAGATGGTGCTGTTTGAAATAGTCTCCATTTAATAATACATACAGTATATGCAGCCCATAATGACTCAAGATAGCCACGTGCTCAATATGCAATTTTAGTGGCACTTACATGGTAAATGACGAATTTTATTATAGCTAATATCTGTCAGCAAGCTAAGTGCATTATGTTATCTTGGAGTAAACATGCTAATCTTTATCAAGTTAGGACATTTCAGTAAAGATTTCATGTACCATGAGTTTGCACAGGTATTTCTGCTCAGTGTGGAACTGATCCATACCAATTGCAAGGCCCTGGCTCAGCCTCTCTCAGTGCTGAATGACTTGATCTTGACTGGCATGGTCAATATCCTATGAGTGGGGCGGAGAAATGAAGCCAGAGTTCATTGTCTCAACTGCACTATTACCTTTATTTGAAAGTATTGCGTAAACGAAAGCAAGAATGGAATTTAACGAGACAATGGGGTCTCCTGGATTGAATGGTTTGTCCTCTATCTTCACCAAGCAGGAATGACAATAACGAGTTCAGTTGCCTTTTTTGTAATTACACAGCAGCCTAACCCAACATTGTTAGCCAGCCGCAATAATCATACAAAAATTCTTACGCTGAATGTATTCACCGCTGAATGTATTTTTACTGTAGTCATCAAAGAAATTTGCTGAAATAGAGCACATTCTTTACAGCATACTTAGACAGCGAAATGCTTGACCTTATGTCTTGTGTCTTAAGTACTGTTTTTCCTCAGGGCTACTTTAAATAGTGATTCGGCTTTCTCAGAAATAATTAGAAATAATTGGTGTGTTCCAAAGCTCCTCTGTGTATATCTTTTCAAAACAAATATACTGCACTGAAATATTACAGAATTCCTATCATTGCTTGGTTGCATTCAATGTTTCCCTGAGTACCGTGCTTCCCAAGTTTCCAGATAAATATAAAAGCAGCTGAATTATTCCCACATTCTCAGTGTGTATGCAAGTGAGTGCACATTTTCAGTGAGTATACAAGGAAAATATTACATCAATTTTGACAATGTAATACACGTTAGAATTTCTCCTTGCTCATTGTTGTTCTTATATTAATTCTTGTCTTCTTTCTTCTTCTGTTGCTTATTTTGCTGTTCTTTTCTGCGTGGAGGACAGTGGGAAATTCCTAAGCTAATTAAGGTTTATACATGAACCAAATCAATGGATTGCATGAGTTAGTGTAAAAATATTGCATAAAATGGGTTATATGGTACAAATTGTCCTAGTTCCAGATGTCATCATGTTACCTAACATGGCCTCTACCCTTTTCCTCCATCTGTGTTTATCTGCCGTACCCTATAATCCATCAACACTATTTGTTTCATTTACTTTTTGTGGATGTGAGCTTCTCATCCTCAACAATGTCTTTCCAAAGGAGCTTCTCCTAACTATGCAACACAAAATACAATGCTAAGGAACTCAGCAGCCAGGCAGCATCTATGGAAAAGAGTACTGTTGCTGATTCAGCCAAGATTATGAAAGAAAGGGAAGGGGGAGAAGCACCAGAGGGAGGTGATGGGCAGGTGAGGGGATACAGTGAGGGAGGGAGACAGGAATGGTGAAGTGGGGGGGGGGCACCAGTGGGAGGTGATGGGCAGGTGAGGAGATACAGTGAGGGAGGGAGGCAGGAATGGGGAATGGTGAAGTGGGGGGGCACCAGAGGGAGGTGATGAGCAGGTGAAGAGTTACAGTGAGGGAGGGAGACAGGAATGGGGAATGGTGAGGTGGGGGGGGGGGCACCAGAGGTTTCATCTATCACCTGCCACTTTGTACTTCTTCCTTCACTCCCCACCTCTTACTTCTCTCCTTCCTTTCCAATCCCATTGGAGGGTCATGGCCTGAAACGTCGACTGTACTCTGTGAAATCCTCTGCCCAATGAAGCAGTGGAGGCTCCCTCGGTAAATATATTTAAGACACGGTTGGATAGATTTTTGCATAGTAGGGGAATTAAGGGTTGTGGGGAAAAGGCAGGTAGGTGGAGATGAGTCCATGGCCAGATCAGCCATGATCTTATTGAATGGCAGAGCAGGCTTAACGGGCTAGATTGCCCACTCCTGCTGCTAATTCTTGTGCTCCTATGTACTCTTTTCCATAGCTGCTGCCTGGCCTGTTGAGTTCCTCCCTCCAGCATTGCGTGTGTGTTGCTTGGATTTCCAGCACCTGCAGATTTTCTCTTGTTTGTGACTCACCTAACTATCTTCCATTTATGGCCCTGGTTTCTATCTCAGTGGCTGGCTCCTAATCAGTGTCTCTGAATCTCCTCTATCATACTCATAGATAATGTTTAAGACCACTGTAAAAACTACATCTCAGTACTCTCTTTTCTAGAAAAGAGACCAACCTACCTAAAAACTTCACAATAGTTAGAATCTCACTGTTTTTGTCTCATTCTACTACACCTTACTTGGAATATATGTATGATTAGAGCTAATACTGCATGGTTGGTTTGATCAAATGTGCATGCAAATGAAAAAGTTAATGGGGCAAGGAAAGACTTTTGCTAATCGACTGGGAAAGAAATGCAAAACTTGTGATAAACTACAAAAACAGTGTGACAGAGACAGTAAAAAGCCTAAAGAACAAATCCTTGCATTAACCGAACGGCTCTGTGTTCTGTGTATGAGTCCCGGCCCTATGTCCTGTTTCCAAGGAGGGGTCCTGGCTCTGTGTTCCACGTTCCTGTCACTCCCTCGACCAAGGCTCTGCGTTCCTGTCTCTCCCTCGACCAAGTCAAGGCTTCGGGGTCTCGTC
Source organism: Mobula hypostoma (assembly GCF_963921235.1). Taxonomy (NCBI): domain Eukaryota; kingdom Metazoa; phylum Chordata; class Chondrichthyes; order Myliobatiformes; family Myliobatidae; genus Mobula; species Mobula hypostoma. Next base: position 46,556,516 of record NC_086110.1, read on the forward strand.
CAGTCCTAGCCATGATCCAAGAACCTTGTCCTGTCCGAGCTACGGCTTTGTGTTCTCATCTTGTCCATGTATCTCACTCATCCCAGAAGTACCTTGCCCAGCCCAGTGCTGGGGTTCCGCATCCTGTGCTGGGGTCCCCTTGTCCTGTCCAGGAGTCTAACGTCCAGTCCTGTTGCCTCTCCTTGTCCTGTAGCCACGTCTTGTCCTCACCTAGCTCTGGAGACCAAGCCTGAGTCAAGTCCCAGGTTCCGGGTCCTTGCTCAGTCTGTGGCTCACATACCCAAGCCTCGAAGTACCCTAGCCTCGAAGATCCCAAACTTCGTCATGATTTCGCCTAGATCTGGGGTCTGAGCCCAAGTCAAGACCCAGGTTCTGGGTCCTTTTCCAGTCTCTGGCTCAGAGTCCAAGCCCAGGCTCCTGGTTCCAAGTTCCATGTCCTGGTTCTGCTTTCCAAGTCAAGTCCTAGCCCAAGCCCTGTATCCTTGTCTCGTCCAGGGCCTGCGTCATGTCCAGCATCTTTTCTTCCTCACTTCCCTTGCTTGCTTAACTCTAGTCCTAGTCCTGTTCCTAGTATGTCAGTGTCTGTGTCTCCCAGCCCCACCCCGCCCCCATGACATTATCATAATCTACATCTTTTTTACTTAAGGGTGACCATTAATAGAATAGTTCGAATTTGCCTAAGCATGCCCACAGATCTTCCTTACCATGACATCATCCTATGAATACTTTGAAGAGTATATACCTTTGATATTGGCATAATTCAGATAGTTTTTTTTATTATTTTACACTTTACATAGATACCACAAGTCATTCTGCCTTTGAATTTTCAGATATAATGATTCTAAATGTGTGATTTAGAATCAAAGGGAAAATTGTTGTATCCGACTGTTTAATTGCTATTTTCTTTGCAGTTTAATAATTGTTAGCTAACATTTTAAGTAGATTTTATATACGGACATGAAATAGTTTAGCTTGTTTTTACTAGTGGCCACAGATTATATGTATAGTTGTTCAGTGTATCCCTTAGTGGTTACACTGGTATGATTCTGGAAGCTTCTCTTCGCATTGTATTATTTTAATAGCAGATTTCTCATTGGTTGACACTTATCTATGAATTTAAATGAATTTTTTTCTTATCTATCGGGTATAAAAATAGCTGACCACAAGGCAGTGTCATCTTAGTCTTTTTATCTTTAAGTCTTTATTCTGCCTTTTGCTGCTAGCTTCTGTCCATTTCAATTTTCCTTTGTTCTGTCAATGCTTAAGTAAATATTCAGGAAGCAACAAGTTTTGTGCCTCTTTCCAAACTTCTGTAAAAAACTTGGATTAAAAGATCAGAATCCAACAATAGAGATATTGTTGGATATCTCTATATCCACTTCACTCCCCACATTTTCTGCTGAACCATTGTTCCTTCAGAGTCACTCTGAGATTTTCCATTACTCAGCAATCCAAGTATGCTGAAAAATCACCATAAAACCTGGATGCTGAGCGGCTGAGCGGAGAGGCTCCCATCCACACATATTCAATTCCCAGTCTGCCACAGCCAGAAGCTTGGTGGATCTGTGATCACCAAGGAACTCTCTCAGTCTAGTTGCTTTCTAACCAAAAAATGAAATATCCATCATTCATTCTGTAAGTGATCTTCTATTTCATTGAAAAGGGTCACCTGCATTGCAGCATTGGTCAGTTTAATAGAGAATTATAGAACTATTTATAGTGATATATTTCCTGGACTTTTAACCTTGCAGAGTCAAACATACATGGCAGTTAGAAATCCATAAAATTTCTAACTACTGTATGAATAGTAATTCTTATTCATTTTTATAAAATCATTTCCAGTTCAAGGTGATGTTGAACTGAGATGAATTATAACTAGACATATATTCACATCTTATTATTTGCAAAGGACATTTTCCAGAGATGCTTCTGAATAACGAATTTCACTGTTATAGTTAATGGTTTAAATAAACTTAAGAACTTAATACTCATGTGAAAAATACCTGTTAAGTACAGTATTAAGATATTAGTATCTTAAATATTAAGACAAGAACTGAATAAGTCATTAAATATCTAAACAGTATCATTACTAGTTATAGTTTGTCACTGTTACTATACAAGTTCAGGTTCAGTAATGGCTAAGCGGGAGACTCTTAACATAAAAATATTCAGACAGGCTAAGATACAAACATCACAAGAATCGAAAATAAAAGAATGAGAAAAGTGACCATATATTCCTTCATTTAATACTGCTTCTACATAATTTATTTAAAACAGTCAGCTTTTCCATGAACAACATTGATAAAAGCACTGAGGGAGTGTAGAATTATATCCCACACAGCAAGAGCTATAAAGGTTCACAGCACAACCTAGGAATATGTTTCATGCCTGGCGCCTGAAAGGGACCAACCAAACTCACATAAGTAATCATAAAAATGTGAACTCTGTACATGGTGAGATGTAGTGCACCTATGTTTAAGAGGCTCAGATTAGTTATAATCCATGTACCTATGGTAGGTGGAGTACAACTGCCTGCACGGTGGGATTTTGTCTACTGCATCACATTAAACCCCCAAAAAGTTTCCAGTGTTTTGTGTTCAACATTTTATTAATTAAGTATTTCCTATCAATTGGCATTGTTGCAACTTCAATAACTGTTGGAATTATATGGTGTACAGCTTGGAGCTGTCGTGACTCCAATTCACTGTCCAGTGAACTCTACACAGGGAGTTGCAGCCTTTAGGAGGTTAAAGGAAACTGGATAAATGGATCTCAAAGCACAGACATAATTCTAGCATTTTTTTCCCCACTGACACTGTTTCAGTCTTTGGTTGGCTCCATATATAAAAGCAAAGCATTCTCCAAAGCAATATAAGAAAATGCGAAAACTATTTCGAAACCAATAGCTTCTCTGCAGTATTGACTATGGAACTGGGAGTCTTAAAATTTAAAAACTGCAACAGCAATAGTGGTTAAATTGCAGTATAAGCAGTTTACACTGGCATTAAATAAAAAATCTGCATATAAAGATCATAATGACAAAAGCTGATTGTCAAAGACAAGTTGTGCAAACATAAAGTAAGACGAGTTTCCTCACCACCTGGCATTGCAGGCAATGAGTGAAAGACTTTCCAAAACATGGGAACCATACTTTGCTCAGGTTCTGCCAAATTTGCTGCTGCAAAGTGGCTGTAGCTCAGGAGATGGGCACCCATTGAAACTTTCAACATTTTCTGAATAAACTTACTGAAATATATAGCTATTCAGTATATAAAAAAACATTTTTTATTTTTATGATAATAAAATGTGAGTGTGAGTAAACTGGTAAGCAAAACAATAAATCAATTGCCCATTTTTTTATAGTTGAGTATTCTGTTTACATTCTGAGGGCACGACAGCACAATGCATAAAGTATATTAAAAATATCAGCAAAATATAGACAACTTAGCCTTACAGAGATGAGGAGGAATTTCTTTAGCTGGGGTGGTGAATCTGAAGAATTTATTGCCACAGACAAGTGTGCACACCAAGCCATTGGGTATCTATATTAGTCAGGGCATCCAAAGTTACGGGGAGAAGGCAGGAAAATGGGGTTGAGAGGGAAAATAAATCAGCCCTGATAGAACGGTGGGGCAGACCCGATGGGCCAAATGGGGAAGTTTTGCTCTGATGTCTTATGGTCTTATTACAAAAGGGAAGATCGTGAACCAACTCTTTGCATTTTTTTTGAGGCAGTAACTGCTCAAGTTTCCACAAAAATGAATTTACTTGAATTTCTACAAAATACTTCATCGACTACTCCTGACGAAGGTGTCAGTGTCTGAGTAACAGAATGAACGGCAAGATAAATAATTTCTATTCCAGAAACAGAAAAGCTTTAAAATTTGTGATCTAGTCAGCTCCATCTTGGGCACTATCCTACAAAGTACCCAAGACATCTTTACAGAGCAGTGTCTCAGAAAGGCAGCATCCATTATTAAGGACCTCCAGCACGCAGGGAATGCCCTTTTCTCACTGTTACCATCAGGTAGGAGGTACAGAAGCCTGAAGGCACACACTCAGCGATTCAGGAACAGCTTCTTCCCCTCTTCCATCCGATTCCTAAATGGACATTGAAGCTTTGGACTCTACCTCACATTTTTTAATATACAGTATTTCTGTTTTTGCACATTTTTAAAAATCTACTAGACAACGGGGTGACTCGTTGGGGCACCCTTTGAGAGAAGGGTGGTGCAGTCTGATGTGACCAGAATGAACATTAAATTTTCCTGAATGCTATTGGTATCGCTTTGCTTTGGAAACTGAAGTAGAAAATCTCAGTTTATTAAAGAAGAATGATGCATAGCAAAGCAAATATAGTTCCTCCTCGTTTAACGAAGGACACTTTTGATGGCATCATTTCTGGTTTTGCGCTAATTGGAGGTGACAGACAGAGTATGAGAGTTTTAGTAGTATATAGTCAATATATATAATTGATTTATTGGTTATTTATTATTTATTGATTTATTATTATTGTTTTTTTTCTCTCTGCTAGATTATGTATTGCATTGAACTGCTACTGCTAAGCTAACAAATTTCACGTCACATGCCGGTGATGTTAAACCTAATTCTAATTCTGATTCACTAATATGTGGGATGCAGTTAACACAGGAAACAAAGTAATTTTAGAAAAAGGAATACATTAATGTATGTTTAACTAATTATCTTCTATGTCGATAAGCTTGTTTTGTGGCTGCTTGTAAGTAGATGAATCTCAAGGTTGCATATAGTATACATACTTTGATAATAGATGTACTTTGAACTTTTAAGTAGCTCAGGGTGGTAAGAAGAAAACAAAGGTCACAAGCTCCTTGAAAAGTTGTGTTGAAGTTGTGGAGAGAAACAGAGAATTCCTCAGTATTACTGGCACAGGAACAGTCAAGTTTTTGTGCCCCACCCAAGCCAATTCACATTTTTTTCAACCAAAGTAAAACACTGTAAATTCTGGACACCTAAAATAAACACAGAAAATGCTTGAAACGCCTGGATGACTAGAATGATTTTGTCAAATAGATGTGAATTCATAAGAGTTAGGAAGTGTGAGAAGAGATGATTAGTTGTTTCACTTGGTTGGTGAGTCCAGAACTTGTGCCAGGGTAAAGGATCAGACATTTTGTAACTCTGAGGAGGAATTTTGTCACACAGTGATTTATGGAATTTTGGGATTATCTACACACTCAATGCTCAGACAATGAAATTGAGAATGAGAGGATGTAGGATATGGGAGAAAAGTGGAGCTGAGGTGAATGGTCAGCTACAAATATGCCAAATGGTGGGAAAGGACCAAAGGCTAAATTCTGCTCCCTAGGTTCCTGGGAACTTTCTCTGTTTGACCCTATGAGGATTTTTTTTTTAAAAATGGCACTAAATGGCCCTCTCTGGTCTTCGATTTTCAGTTTGCTACTCCCACCTGGAAAGGCAAAGGCAATACTCACAAGGCAACAATTACAGTTACAGTCTGGGCTCAATCCCATTATCAGATTCCAATCTGATTATCCATGAAGAAGCTTTCCTTTCAGCCAGGCTCTTTGCCAACATGCTCAACAAAATCCAGGGGAACCCACTTGCCTCTGTTACTCTTTAACTCATGCCCCTAATTTCAGCCAAGTGTGTACGGCTGAATGTGTTTTTCTGCCCGTCTAATACCCAGAAACCAGCCAAAAATTAGTTAATGGCACTTAAATGATAGCAAGAGTCATGTTTCAAACTCACTATCTTCTAATCAGGAAGAAGGCATTTACATTGAGAAATCCAACAAGCATCTGATCTACCTCACAGGCTGAATTGTCTCTTATTGCTCTTCCCATGAACTTGACAGCAATCAGAGGAAATTCTAGCCATTAAACTTTTCCTGTTGTTCATCTTCAAAACACAGGTTACAGTAGATCTTGGAATGCAATATTCTAATGCACATCAAGAATCAACTTTGTTCACATACACAGTTACATGTATTACGAATTTGCTGTGGTGTGTTGGCATGACATGCAACAAAAAAGCAACATTCAACAATTAGAAAGAATAAAGAATTATATAAGAATAAGTTAGTGGTAAAAGTATGGATATGGAATAAAATGTGCATGAATACATAAAAGCCAACAAGTACACTCAGTGGCCACTTTATTAAGTACCCCAGCTCATTAATGTAAATATCCAATCAGCCAATCATGTAGCAGCAACATAATGCATAAATGCATGGAGACATGGACAAGAGGTTCGGACCAAACATCAGAGTGCAGGAAAATGGGATTTAAATGAGCTTGACCGTGGAATGATCATTGGTGCCAGATGGTTTGAGTATCTCAGAATCTGATTTCCTGGGATTTTAACACATAACAAAAAAAAACCCAAAAAACTCCTTGTTAATGATAGAGGTCAGAGGTACAGGCTGACAGGAAGAGGACAGCAACTCAAGTAACCATGCATTAAAACAGTGGTTGCAGAAGAGCATCTCTGACTGCGCAGAAGGTTGATCCCTACAGCTACAGAAGACGACCAACATACACTCAGTAGCTACTTCAATATGTAAAGGAGCTACCTAATAAAGTGGTCACTGAGTGTATCTACAATATAAAAAAGCTTTGAAAAAAGTGACTTGAATTGTTTGCAGTGCATTATAGAGGTAACAGATAAAGGGGGGTGGGGGGCTGACTAGAATGATTGATCCTAGGGAAAAAAGTTGAGAAGTGAAGTTTTGTTTAAGTTTCAATTGGCTTATAGTGCTTTCTGTCAGGGAGTTTTTGGAAAAGGCGGCCTGCAGGGTGGTCTACAATGATGCTTCCTGCCCACTTTTTTGTCCTGGACATATAAAAGTCCTGCAGTGATGGCATACCGTAATCAATGACCTTTTCTGCTGACCTGACAGTTTGCTGTAGTTTTTGTACACTGTGAGAGGATGCCATGCCAAACCAGACAGCGAAGGCTAATACGAGGATGCTCTCTGTGATGGCAGTGCGAAATTGCACCAGTATGTTCTGGGGAAGACAGAATTTTACCAACTGCTGCAAGAAGTACGTGTGAGACAGACAACTGAATTTGGCATATGTTCAATAACTGCAACTGGGCCCTTCAATTGACACTAAACAAAATGGAAACACTTCTCACCAAGGGGTCACCCAATCTAATAACAAGTTAACATTTGACCCTACCTACAATCGTCTTCCAGGAAATCAGTTCAGATTATCTGGGAATATCTAAAAGCAGATTGTACATCCTATTTTTAGTTTGCAATAAAAATGGAAACTTATCAATTGAAGCGGTGGGGTAAAAATATAAATGCATATCATTAACATATAAAACTCATGACTATATTACCTTTCCATTTTCAGTATTCAGTTACTGAGCTCGAGCTTGATCAAAAGTTTCTGCGGAGAATTTCCATGCATTTCTGCAATAATGGTACTCACCTCCTCAATGCAGACTGCATCCTTGCTTGGTATTGACTTCTTTTTCTTTGTCAAACGATTACAAAACACTAACGTGATGCAACTGATGATAAGTATTCCCAAATCTGGAGCCACCAGTCGAATGCAGTTGATAATATCATTCAGGTCAAGCCTAGGAAAGAAAAGGGAGAAGACTTAGTGACTTTCATTTCAGTAATCATTTAAATAATGTGGCCAAAAAACTACTTCAAAGTTCAAAGTAAATTTATGATCAAAGTACATATGCGTCACCATATAAAACCCTAAGATTCATTTTCTTGTGGGCATACACAGAAAACCCAAGAAACACAGTAGAATCAGTGAAAGACCTCATCCAACAGGACGGACAAACAATGTACAAAATACAACAAACTATGCAAATACGAAAGAGAAAAAAAACAATAAATATTGAGAATATGAGATGAAGAGTCCTTGAAAGTGAGTCCATAGGTTGTGGGAACAGTTCAGTGATGGGGCGAGTGAGGTTGAGTGAAGCTTCCCCTTTGGTTCAAGGGCCTGATGATTGAGGGGTAATAACTGTTCTTGAAACTGATGGTGTGGGTCCTGAAGCTCCTGTACCACCACCGCGATGGCAGCAGCAAGAAGCTAGCTTGTTATGGGTGGTTGGGGTCACTGAATATGATGTTGGTTTCCTACGACAGTGCTTCGTGTAGATGTGCTCAATGGTTGGGAGGGCTTTACCCATGATGGACTAGACTGTATCCACTAGGTTTTGTAGGATTTTCCATTCAAGGGAATTCATGTTTCCATACCAGGCTGTTATGCAATCAGTCAATATACTCTCCACTACACATGTAGAGAAGTTTGACAAGGTGTTAGATGTCATGCCAAATCTTCACAAACTTCTAAGGAAGTAGAGGAGCTGTCATGCTGTAATGGCACTTGCGTGCTGGAACCAGGACAGATCCTCTAAAATGGTAACACCGAGGAATTTAAAGTTGCTGACTCTCTCCACCTCCAATCGTCAGATCTGGACTGGCTCATGGACCTCTGGTTTCCTCCTCCTGAAGTCAATAATCAGTTCCTTGGTCTTGCTGACATTGAGTGAGAGGAGGAGATGTCATTGCCAATCTGAACTGACAGGGTTCTGAAGTGAGAAAATCAAAGATCTAATTGCACAAGGAGGTATTGAGGCCAAGGTCTTGAAGCTTATAGATTAGTTCTGAGGGGATGATCATATTGAAAGCCAAGCTGTAGTCAATGAAGAACATCCTGATGTGTACATCTTCGCTGTCCAGATGCTCCCCCTTGGAATCATAATGATTTAGAACATTTCTTTACAGAATCCATCACACAATAATGAAAAAGATCAAATTTTCTTAGATAAAAGATAGCAGGTTAACGGAATTTCACAATGCAAATGATGGATTGACGACGTTCATCCAGGCACAAGAAGCTGTGTATTTTATCTGCATGGCATAAAATGGGTGTGCAAATGAAATAAAGACGCCGATCCCCAGTGCTGTTAGAAACTTCCTTTGGGACATTCTCAACTTTTACTTAGCATCTATGTGATTTGCTTTTGCAAATTTTAAGGTGATCTCAGCCAACTGAATTATTATGGATACAAAATGGTACGCTATTTACTCAAATAGGTAGAAGACTTTTGAGGCATATGTAAAAGTCCTTTCAGGAAAAACTAGCCAGTGATTACATATAATGTAGCATTCATTTGTAGGTTTAAAAGCAGAGAATTGAACAGACAGGCATGCCACTCAGAAAAGCTACATGAGAAAACATACTCAATGGAAGTGTAAATACAGTGCAACATGGATAAACCTACTGCAGCACAAAATCGACAGGGGATTTGTAAGTTCCAACACTGGATATGTGGACTGCCTTATTAAACAGGAAGTGAGAAATAAATGCTTCCAAAACAAAACTGAGCAGATACAGAAAATTTTACAGAAGAAAAAGAAATTAATGAGAAAATTTATAAATAATCATAATTACATTTGTAGCCATTCATGAAACAGATACAAATTTACTTGATGTCAAGCTATTGTCTACTGCAAATAACTCTTTGAAATATTGCAATATCCTTTTGACAACACCACTGTATTCCAGCTTCTACTTGTCAAATTCCTTCAGATACTGGAAACTTGCCCAGTTTAACAAAACTTATTTTTACTGTTTGTCTCACAGGAGTCAATGTTTAAAAGTAAAACTGGGAAGCCGCCAGCTCAAAGCAACAATGCTGTAGTTAAACAACAGCCTCGCAAAACATTTGACCAAGCCCTGCAACTGCAGATACACTATTTTAATTTTACTAAGAGCAAATCTTAGGCCTGTTAATTGCAACATAACTCCAGTGGTTCTGGCTAAGTGATGCAAGGGAAATCTGGATATGGAAAATTTTCACTAGACAGATGGAAATTAGAATAAATTAGCTATGAGTAATGAGGATGCAATGTTTGGACTGACTCAGTGCACAACATCGACCCTTGTCATTCTTTCCCCCTCAACGCAAGTTTCCCAGCATTGTGTTGCAACAGGCCCAACAATAAATAATGGTGGAAGTAAACTTCTTGTTTTAAACCTTACACTGAATTTGTTGATGCAAGTCTATATACCTTAGTATTGCCAACTTCATTCAGAAATCAATGTAACCAGGAGTGAAACATTTTAGCAGTCATTTCCTGCTGAAATCACAAAACTGGAGCAAGCAAAAGGGGGCGTCCTTGTATTCTGAGGCTGTATTTTCTCTGTCCTACCAGACATGGGTAGCCCTGTGTCACTGATAGCATCAAACTGCTCACAAATGGTGAGTCCTTACTACTTCCTGATGTTGGCACTTCAGATTTTCAACTTGCTCTAGTGCGACAGGAACCTCCAGCTGAATCACGGTGATGCCGTGAAGATTGAGAACCCTATAAAAAGTTACACGGCCTCTATCAGTGCCTCCAGAGCAGCTGGCAGCTAAACTACTAGTCACCATGTGGGAGGGTGACTTTGGTCCACAGTAACCAAGTGCCCATGAAGTGCTGAGCGAAGGCTGGGTCACTGTGAGAGATTGGTGACGGATTCCCTCCTGCACTGGGCGAAGGAGGTCTGACCTTTCATCAGCTGTCATGGTAGGCTCCATCAGTATTTCAGACCTAGCCTCCTTTGTATCAGCTGGGTAGGTGGGCCAAACCAACCCCAAAACCAAGCAATGCCCTGCCTGGGGAGCAACTCTCTGCAGCTTACATTGACATGTTTATCAGTGTTGTTGTCTCTCCAGGCTGACACCACTCAGGGCACCTGCAGTGAAAACCTATACAACCTGTGGTGTTGGTGGTCACTCCCATGCAGAGCACTAGGCTCTCTTTTCGGTCTCTATCACCTGTACCTGGATTCAATATCACACTGAGTAAATACAGGAACTGTGCTCCGCTCCGCCACAGCAGCCAGTGCCGCCATGGTGAACGTGGCTCTCAGCAATGACACACGCCAGTCATTGGCGCACACCAGTGCGTCACCAGCTGTGCTATCTTGATTTGGGTCCAACGTGAAATGAACAGATCCTGTTAGTCAACATGTGTAAAACTCCCTCTCCTGTGTCAAACACACACTTCTGCGGTGAGCCAAATGATCATTGCCAATAAAGCCAATGGCAATTTGGCTCATCAAAAAGCACAAAGTGCAATTTCCAGAATGGCATTTCTTCCTTGCTGGTTTAATTAACTAGAGGTGTTGACAGAGTTAACAGACAATAAGAACAGTAAAAGTCGGAACTACTCAGTCAGCCCTCAGTAATGGTTCTGATGAATTTCAATCAGGACATTGGGACAGGTCTTCGGTTATGGGTTTTGATGAAAGTTCGTGATCATGAAGCCACTCTTGATGCAGGGTTTGGATCGAAAATATTGACAGTTCCTTTTCTCTTTGACCTAGTTCATTCTCCAGTCGATTGTTGCTCTGGGTTCTCCCATGTAGATATTCCTGTTTTATTGCAAAATTTATAACTAATGGATCCCGATATGAAATTATGCCAAGTGTTTTCATGTGGCACGATCTGGAGATGCAGATTTTACAGTGTCCACGTTAGTGGAAGGATTCAAAGTACACTATTTTTCAAGTGAGTGTTGGTTCAATCGTAGCGACACAGAAAGTGTAACTGTAATTGGAACAGGTTTTACGACGTGAACATTCTCTCATAATTCAGGAACTAACAGTGTCATTGATTTTAAATCAGCATGAATAAAACCTTGCAGATAAACGGACATTTTTGGTCAGGCGGTACAAATGAGGTAGTCAACCACACATTAAAAACAAGCTGGATAACTATTCAGAATCTATTTCCAAAGTAGTGAATGTGCAGGAATTTAGCCAGCAACTGCAGCTTGTCACAAAATCTGCACTTTGGCAAAGCCCCTGATGGAGTGGGAGGCGAGCGTGATGATTGAGAACTCTGTGCTGCTACCCACACAATGTGCAGAAACTACTACATTTCAATTCAGTTCAACATTGCACAAGGTGATTATCATTTCAGGGAAGTTTTTAAGCTCACCTTCGTACACTCTCCAGTTCTGGATTTAATTCTAATGGAAACAGAGTTTATTGCTCTATCTAGATTTGCCAATAAAGCTTCTGAAATGTGGCAAACTGTAAAGATGGAATATTTTTCTCGACAAATATGACCACTACAATCAAACCAATCATCCTTTATTTTTCCACATGCTGTGACAAAGTCACATTTTATCTGCAAGTGATACAGTGAGTGGGATTCAGCACAAAACAATTCCTTGGATTAAAATACAAACATTCCTTAACTTACAAAAACTTTTGCTGTAACTCCATTGACTCTTTAGGGCTGAATGTTCCAATTTATAAAGCTATTTTGTAAATTGAACAGTGCCCCACTCGCTACAAAAAGGTAAACATGGTACTACATTCCCACATTATATTTTGCCCAGACATTAATTTATGAATTTTCACTTGATGAAACATTTTCCAGGAATATATCCCTTTCATAAACCGAAGAATGGCTGTAATGACTTTAACATAGAAAAAAAAGTCCCATGAGAGTTCACAGGAACATCATAATATAGAATTTGGAAAGGCAACTAAGATTGGAAAAATAATTAGGATTTACGAGGTGCCTGGAGGCATTAGTGTAAAGTGAGGGAGAGGGAAATCCACAGGGTTATGGAGAAGGCTTCAAAGGCCCAACCATTATTGACAGAACAACGAAAATCAGGACTCAGTAGCAGACCAGAATTGGAGTGATGTAGAGAATTCGGAGAACTGCAAGGAAGGTGAAAGTAACAAACACAGGGAGAAACAAGGCAGTAAAAAGATTTCAGACCTGGCGTATTGCCAGAGAGGTAGCCAATGCACAGGGTGATAGGTGAATGTGACTAGTAGTGTGTTAGATAAAGGCAACAATAAAAAAATTGGACGAGATCAAGTTTACTGATCTCATTTTGAACTAAGTTTTTTGTTTTGCCCTTTTCATTGAAATGAATTGACTTTATTTCTTACATCCTTCACATACCTGAAGAGTAAAAATCTTTACATTACATCTCTGTCTGAATGTTCAATGTACAAATTATAGTAATTTGTAATAAACAGTATGTACAGTAAGATGTACAACAGAACAGCTTAGAAGTACAATTGTGTCTGCTTGAACTAATCAGTTTGATGGCCTGGTGGAAGAAGCTGTGCCAGAGCCTGTTGGTCCTGGCTTTTATGCTGTGGAACCGTTTTCCGAATGGTAGCACCTGGAACAGTTTGTGGTTGGGGTGACTCAGGTCCCCAATGATCCTTCGGGCCCTTTCCGTAAACGTCCTGAATAGTGGGAAGTTCACATCTACAGATGCGCTGGGCTGTCCACACCACTCTCTGCAGAGTCCTGTGATTGAAGAAAGTACAGTTCCCATCCCAGGCAGTGATGCAGCCAGTCAGGATGCTCTCAGTTGTGCCCCTGTTAAAAGTCCTTAGGATTTGGGGACTCATGCCGAACTCCTTCAACTGTCTGAGGTTGAAAGAGACACTGTTGTGCTTTTTATCACCACACAGCTGGTATGAACAGACCAAGTGAGGTCCTCAGTGACATGTATATTGAGGAACTTAAAGCTGTTCACCCTCTCAACCCCAGATCCATTGATGTCAATAGAGGTGAGCCTGTCTCTGTTCATTTTATAGTCCACAACCAGCTCCTTTGTTTTTGCGACACTGAGAGAGAGGTTGTTTTCTCTTTTTCACAAGAGAGGTCTTTTTCACGTTAAGTGTTTTCAAATAACCTCATCATTCCTGCTATTCACAACAATAAAAAAAACTTACATTCTGTAAAAGTAAGCATAATCAAATGATCACAGCCTACCAACTACGAGCAGTTGTCATCATACTAAGATTACACAAATGTTAAGAATGATGAATATGTTAAAATGTATGTAAAAATGCATATCTTACCAAAGTAAAAGTATTTTGGTTGATTTTGAAGTACATCTAATTTTAAAACGCAAACAACAGGAATTCTGCAGATGCTGGAAATTCAAGTAACACACATAAAAGTTGCTGGTGAACGCAGCAGGCCATGCAGCATCTCTAGGAAGAGGTGCAGTCGACGTTTCAGGCCGAGACCCTTTGTCCTGGTCTCGGCCTGAAACGTCGACTGCACCTCTTCCTAGAGATGCTGCCTGGCCTGCTGCGTTCACCAGCAACTTTTATGTGTGTTGCTATATCTAATTTTAAATGCTTTACTTATAAATTACAGAAGACTATCAAATCAATTTAATTATACTCTTGCTAATTCGCATCCATATAATTTACCTGGTAACTCCAATGTGCCTGGACAAGGTTTCCCATGTGCTGCCTGCAATAGAAAAGATAAGGCTATTGTTATAATCAGTAGGCTGCTTGTCCGCAGTTTCTATGTTACTCCCACAACATAACACAATTCACTGTTTTACTTCATCATTAATCCTTCTGCCTTTCCAGACAACAAAAAGCTAATTGTCCTATATGACTTATGCAAAATGTGTCGTTGGCAATATGGTCATTAAATTTCTTCCAATGAAGGTCATAGATTTAACAAGGACAAAATTTCTGCTTTATATACAACGCTTTACTCTGTTTACTTACTGCCACTAAAAAAGTTGGTGGACAACTTCATCTGATACTATATACAAATTAAGTCAGGCTATTGTTAGCCTTAAAACACCACCCCTTTATCAACTGTAGTTAAGAGTGTTTTGTGAAATCCTGATCTAAATTTCTCATGTCATTGAAACTTTTTCAGCTACCATACAATAGTATGCAAAAGTCTTAGGCAGATATATAGCCAGGGTGCCTAAGACTTGCGCCCAGTGCTGTAGTAATTTTATGTATTTCACTGTACTGCTGCCACAAAAAAAGCAAATTTCATGACAAGTGTGAGTGATGATAAAACTGATTCTGATATGGGCCTCTATTATGCACTGAGAGTGGGAAGGGGGCAGGGGAGGGGAATCATTGTTGGGAAAAGGGAGAAGGGAGAGAGAAGTACCAGAGTGACAATATGTAATGATGAATAAACCAACTGATGCACCTTGCTTGGTGTCTCAGGGCAATGTAGATAACCACATCGTGAGCACATGAAACAACACTAAAGCTCTCCTTGTGTGACACTGTTCCTCCTGAAGTAACTATTTCCCCCTTTCTGTCCTCTGGTAATGAAATCGATTTATCCAGGTGGCTAGAACGAGATGAAAGACACAAAAGCCATACACATGCACATCCCTTGAGAAATCACTGAATACTGATCACAAGCAAGAAACCTGGATGTTCTTCACACATAAACCTAAACAATGACGGTGTCAAGCATAAGGAACTGGATTCCATCTAAACTCATATCGACCGGCTCAGGGTATGGCAAATGGACAGCACCGAGTGATCCGAAACACGCATGGAAGCATTTTACTCTTCCAAATGCCAGAAATATGCCTCCGTGGTGACTCCGAATAACTCTTACGTTGTTTGTATTAAAAAATTCAGACTGGGAAAAATGTAGCCAGAGTAAGACAACAAGACGTTTGTAAAACTTTCTGTATTTATCCACAAAGACCTCCACGAGGTGATTTCCATAAAGGAAATCAAATCAAGTTAGCTCAGGTAACGGAGGTGAGCCATTGAAGCTTGCTGATTTTAAACCTGGGTACACAGCAAAGATTTAGTCATATACTGTTCCTCAAATTCATGAGGTAATAAATTAGAAATGTCTGTTCTCATACATGAAGACGTTTTTCCCCAAAATATACTTTGTTCTTAAAATATATTGCAAATATATTATACATAAGATTCAAATGTCATCATTGCCAGCGCAAAACTTATCACTCCATTTGCTAATTCAATTCACATTATATCATTATGTCAGTTTTCCTTTCACATGCATTCCATCGGTAGTCAGTCAGAGACTTTTAAAATAGGTTCCAATCCTTAGCTGTGAGAGAGCTCTAAACCTGTGAGTAGATCTTCATCTTGGAATCAATTAGTCTACAGCTATTGATTACAGACACCAGCTTGCACTGGAAGACCAGCAAGTTACAAGCAGATCGATGTGCATCTTTCATCTAGTTGTTGATCTTCCTGTAGCAGCCAATGTTTGACTCATCGCATGCTCATGCAAATAATCATCGATGGACATTGATTTCTCCAACTTGTGGTAACTTATTCCCCATCCTCCCCTCTTCTTCTATTCCCCATTCTATCCTCATAGCTCATCCCCTCACCTGCCTGTCAGCTCACCCCGGTATCCCTCCTCCTTCCCTCTCTCCCATGATCTACCCTCCTCGCCTGTCAGATTCCTTCTTCTCCAGCTCTTCGCCTCTTCCACCTATCACCTCCCAGCTTCTTACTTATCCCTCCTCTCCCAACCACATGGCTTCACCTATCACCTTCCAGCTTGTCCTCCTTCCCTTCCCCCACCTTCTTATTCTGACATCTTCCCCCTTACTTTCTAGTCCTGATGAAGGGTCTCGGCCCGAAACATCAACTGTTCATTCATTTCCATAGACGCTGCCTGGCCTGCTGAGTTCCTTCAACATTTTGTGTGTGTTGCAACCAGTACTGGTATTGGTTTATTATTGTCACATATAGCAAGATACAGTGAAAAGCTTCTTTTGCATACTGTTTATAAGATCAAATCATTACAGTGCATTGAGCTAGAATAAAGTACAACAACAACCATGCAGAATAAAGTGTAAAAGTGCAGTTCAGGTAAACGATAAAGTGCACATCATAAAGAGCCTATTGTTATGCAACAGTTTGAGGTGAATGTCAGTGAAGACTACTGAATCTTTTTTCAGACTTGCTTGACAAAGTCACATTCCAAACATCGATGGACAACAGCTCCCTTATAGCAGTCTGGATGGATCTGACGGAGGATCCTTCTCACTGGCCATCAGGTTTCGGTGCTTATTTGAAGGTCCTGATGATAGGGCATTCAGCTAAATTACTTTAAAGCCTGCCTTCGTAACTGTGCAATAGCATTCGGAGTCTCCTTTCTTTTCAAGGCTACAAGGACATTCATGCAAATCACAACCCAAATGTCAACAGCTTTTAAAACGACCTTTGGCTGTTATCCGCCGTGAGCGTGCTCCTGCTCACATGAGGAAATTAGATTGCATTGGTCGCCTTCCTTTTGCCTCTTCGCTATGGTAGCTGGTTCATCCCTGGAACAACTGGACAGCAAACATCAAGATGCTCTTTATCGATTACATTTAATACCACCATCCCCTCAAAACTAATCAGTAAACTTTAAGACCTGGGCCTCAATACCTCCTTGTGCAATTGGATCCTGGATTTCCTCACCTGTAGACCCCACTCAGTTCAGATCGGCAAAAACATCTCCTCCACAATCTCATCAGTACAGGAGCACCACAGGGAAGTGTACTTAGCCCCCTGCTCTACTCGCTTTACACCTATGACTGTATGGCTACGTACAACTCCAACACCTTATACAAGTCTGCTGACAGCACCACTGTGTGGCTGTATCAAAGGGGGTGATGGATCAGCATACAGGAGGGAGACTGAAATTTTGTCTGAGTGGTGTCAAAACAACAACTTCTCACTCAATGTCAGCAAGATCAAGGAACAGATTGTAGACTTCAGGAGAGGGAAAGCAGAGGTCCATGAGCCAGTAATCATCAGAGGATCAGAGGTGGAGAGAGTCAGTAACTTCATATTCCTGGACGTTACTATCTCAGAGGACCTGTCCTGGACACATCATATAAATATAATTGCAAAGAAAGCACGACAGCGCCTCTACTTCCGCAGGAGTGTGTGGAGGTTCAGCATGTCATCAAAAACCTTGATAAGCTTCTATAGACATGTGCTGACTGGCTGCATTACGGCCTAGTATGGGAACACCAACGCCTTTGAGCAGAAAATCCTACAAAAGTTAGTGGATTCGGCCCAGTACATCACAGGTAAAACCCTCCCAACCATTGAACACATCTACATGAAACATTGATGTAGAAAAGCAGTATTCATCATCAGAGATCCTCACCACCTAGACAATGCTCTTTTCTCACTGCTGCTATCAGGTAGAAGGTACAAGAGCCTCAGGACTCGCACCACCACATTCAAGAACAGTTACTACCCCTCAGCCATCAGGCTCTTGAACAAAAGAGGATAACTGTACTCATTCTATTTCTGGTGTTCCCACAACCGATGGTCTCACTTTAGGACTTCTATCGTGTTATTTCATGCTCTCGTTATTTATTGCCATTTATTTATATTTGCATTTGCACTATTTGTTGTTCATTGATCCTGTTTTTCAGTTACTGTTCTACAGATTTTCTGAGTATGCCGGAAGGAAAAAGAATCTCAGGGTTGTAATTGGTGACGTGTGTACTCTGATAATAAATTTTACTTTGAACGTTGGATGGCAATCCCTACTGTTAAAGCCAATCAGAATAGCACCCTTCAAGGATTAGAACATTTTGTTTCTGCATACGGTGATCCCCTTGAAATCCTATCCGATAATGGTTCACACTTCACAGGATCTAGGGGACAAACGTGGGCTGTCTCCAATGGGTGCACAGTGGGTCTTCTGTGTCCCCCATTATCCTCAGGCCTGTGGTCTGACTGAATGAATGGCCTATTAAAACAGCAAATCTGTTTACTTACTCCTGCCCGTACCCTATCTGGATGATGAACTGTCCTTCCCAGTGCTTTGTATAGTTTGAAAGGAGGCACTCCCTTTTCGTAAATGACAGGACAATCGATTCCTTTTGTTCCCGACGGCACAACTGAAAGGGCTGATAAAGAGTCCAGACTGAGACCCTTCATCAGTGTATTGCGTACTTTGATTTCCAGCATCTGCAGATTTTCTCTCGTTCGGGCTGATTCTGTTCAGCGGGGAGCCAGGAGGGTAAAGTGTTTGTGACATACCCACCTTTCTGTTACTCTTTTCCACAGATGCTGCCTGGCCTGCTGAGTTCCTCCAGCACTGTGTGTGTGGGGCCTAGGGTGATTAAATCGGAATTCTGAGTTCCCCTGACAACAGTGACAATCGAGTGGTGGCTGAGAATCGTGAGCCTTGAAATCCTTGTGACCTACTACGTATACTTGTGCTTCTATTGTATTCAGATCAAGTTACTTTGTGTTTGTACGCTCATTACCACATCTCCGAGACACTTGAATTTATTTATTTACTGGGATTCAGCACAGAATAGGCCCTTCCGACCCTTCAAGCCATCCCGCTCAGCAATCCCACTATTTAATGCTCACCTAAGATCAAGATGGCGCCGGTAACTGCTGACTCTGCGCGTGCTCTTCCGAGCAAACTGCCCTCTACACTATCCTATACCCGTGAAACCCTGCTAAACCGTCAATCTGCTACATTTAGCAAGATCAATAACACCCTGGTGAAGCTACTGACCCAGCTGGAGACCACCGCCCCAGAATTGCTGCTTAAACTCTGGACCGCACCTGCACCCCAACAGCGAGGCCTGGTCCGAGGTTCCTGGAGACCCGCGGCCTGCTATCATGTCGGAGCGCTTGGAGACATGGCCCATTCTGACCAGCACCTCTCCGGAGCAGACAACCACACAGAAGTGACGTCGGAGAACTCAAGGTGCCCCAGACGCTTCCCCAGACCGAACACCGTAAAGCCCCGTTGGTGGCCATCCACAGCTGCCAGAAGTGAGGCCTCCACTGTCGACCTCGGAAATCGAGCCTGAGGCTCGGCTGGAGCGGAGGCCTCCGCAATCGTGACTCGGCTTAAGGACTTGTTTCAGCCAGGAGCCCGGCCCTCCGGGATTAAGTGTCGGCTTCAGGGCCCGACCCAATCGACAGCCCGGGCCCCCAGCAGCTGTAAGTGGCAGCGGAGCCTCCCTCGTCACTTGGCCTGACCCAGAGTGCCCAACGACGCAACCCGCTGATCGATCCCCGCGGGACGTGTCCACCAACCTCAGAGAGCTGACAACAACACACTGCATCGATGGAAACCTGGAAAGATGCACTATTTACCAAGGAAGCGTGGGAAAAGAGCTGGGCTGCTGCTCAGCTTGAAGCTGAGGGGCCTCAGAGTCCCTATGCCCACCATCCTACTAGCTAATGTGCAAGCCATAGAGAACTAGATGGATGATCTTAAAGGGAGACTCACCTACTGCAGGGAGATGCAGAACTGCTGTGTATTCTGTTTCACCGAGACCTGGCTCTCCCCTGCCACCCCCCGACTATGCCACCCGACCGGAAGGATTTTCGATCCATCGGATGGACTGCACGGCGTCTTCAGGCAAGACGAGTGGAGGTGGTGTCTCCCTACTGATCAACACTGCATGGTGCTCGGACACGGTGGCACTGACAAGCTCCTGCAGCCTGGACCTGGAACACCTGTCGGTGAAGTGTCGTCCCTACTATCTGCCACGGGAATTCACCTCGGTCATACTGACAGCGGTCTACATTTCCCCCCAGGCGAACGTGGAGTGTGCTCTGAACATACTGTATGCCAACATCAGTGAATTTGAGACCAGGTATCTGGAGGCTTTGCTCATTACAGCCGGGGACTTTAACCAGGCCAACCTCAGAAAGGCGCTGCCAAAGTTATACCAGCATGTCTCCTGCCCCACTAGAGGCCCGAGTATACTTGACCACTGCTACACAGCAGTCAAGGATGCCTACCGTTCCGTCCCACGACCTCACTTCGGAAAATCAGACCATCAGGCCATACTCCTCCTCCCGGCTTACAAACAGAAACTGAAGCAGGAGGTCACGGTATCAAATGTGGTGTCGCGTTGGACGGAGGAAACGGATGAGGTCCTCCATGACTGCTTTGAATCGGTGGGCTGGTTAGTATTCAAGGACTCGGCAGCTAACCTCGATGAGTATGCCTCAGCTGTCACGGACTTTATTTGGAAATGCACGGAGGACTGTGTGTCTCGCAAGACGATCCGGGTAGTCCCTAACTGGAAACCTTGGATGAATCATGAGGTCAAGTCCCTTTTAAAGGCTAGAGCTGCGGCTTTTATGTCCGGGGATACCAGTCGCTACACGGAATCCAGGCGTGAACTCCGGAAAGCCATTAAGGGAGCCAAGAGGCAATATCGAGCCAAGTTGGAAGCCCAGGCTAACCAGAGGGATGCAGGTAGACTATGGCAGGGTCTAAATGAGATCACTGGGCGCAAAGAAAAGGCTGGGAATATCAATAACTGTGGCGCTTCTCTTCCTGACGAACTTAATGTATTCTACGCAAGATTCGAACGGAAGAGGAGTGTCCCGCTCCCTCCGGATGAACTGGACCTGGTGGCATCGAGATTCATCGTCACCGAGGAGGAAGTTAGAAGGGCCTTCCTGAAGATAAATCCAAGGGAGGAGATGGGCCCAGATGGTGTCCCAGGACTTGTCTCCGGGCCTGTGCAAGCGAGTTAGCTGGAGTGTTTGCTGACATCTTCAACTGCTCCTTG
The DNA here is from genome assembly GCF_963921235.1 of Mobula hypostoma. NCBI lineage: Eukaryota > Metazoa > Chordata > Chondrichthyes > Myliobatiformes > Myliobatidae > Mobula > Mobula hypostoma. Next base: position 46,577,871 of record NC_086110.1, read on the forward strand.
CTTCAGTCTGAGATCCCCTTATGTTTTAAGAAGACAACGATAATCCCAGTGCCGAAGAAGAGCAAGGTGGCATGCCTGAATGACTATCGACCTGTGGCTCTGACATCAATTGCTATGAAGTGCTTCGAGAGATTGGTTATGGCACACATCAACCACAGCCTACCGGTCAACCTCGACACTTTGCAATTCGCCTACCGGAGCAACAGGTCAACGGCAGATGCCATCTCTCTGGCCCTACATTCCTCCTTAGAACACCTGGAGAATAAAGATGCATATGTAAGGCTCCTTTTCATTGACTACAGCTCTGCCTTTAATACCATCATTCCAAATAAACTAATTCCTAAGCTCTGGAACCTGGGCCTTAGCACTCAGATCTGCAGCTGGATCTTCAACTTCCTCACAAACAGGACCCAGGCTGTAAAAGTAAGGGACAAGCTCTCCTCTACAATCACTCTGAGCACCGGTGCCCCACAAGTCTGTGTACTCAGCCCCCTGCTATACTCACTGTGCACCCATGATTGTGTAGCCAAGTTTCCATCAAACCCAATATATAAATTTGCTGATGACACAACAATTGTAGGCCGTATCTCAGGTAATGATGAGTTTGAGTACAGAGAGGAAATTAAGAACCTGATGGCATGGTGCGAAGACAATAACCTATCCCTCAACGTCAGCAAGATGAAGGAATTGGTTGTTGACTTCAGAAGGAGTAGCGGACCTCATGACCCAATTTACATCGGTGGTGCGCAAGTGGAACAGGTCAAAAGCTTTAAGTTCCTCGGGGTCAATATCACAAATGACCTGACTTGGTCCAACCAAGCAGAGTCCACTGCCAAGAAGGCCCACCAGTGCCTTTACTCCTGAGAAAACTAAAGAAATTTGGCCTGTCCCCTAAAACCCTCACTAATTTTTATAGATGCACTGTAGAAAGCATTCTCCTAAGGCACATCACAACCTGGTATGGAAGTTGTCCTATCCAAGACTGGAAGAAGCTGCAGAAGATCATGAACACAACCCAGCACATCACACAAACCAATCTTCCGTCCTTGGACTCACTTTACACCGCACACTGTCGGAGCAGTGCTGGTAAGATAATCAAGGACACGACCCACCCAACCGACACACTTTTCGTCCCTCTTCCCTCCCGGAGAAGGCTCAGGAGCTTGAAGACTCGTACGGCCAGATTTGGGAACAGCTTCTTTCCAACTGTGATAAGACTGTTGAACGGATCCTGACCCAGATCTGAGCCATACCCTCCAAATATCCGGACCTGCCTCTCGGTTTTTTTTTTGCACTACCTTACTTTCCCTTTTCTATTTTCTATTTATGATTTATAATTTAAATTTTTAATACTTACTATCGATTTGTAATCCAGGGAGCACGAAGCACAGAATCAAATATCGCTGCGATGATTGTACGCTCTAGTATCAATTGTTTGGCGACAATAAAGTAAAGTAATCCCAGGAATTCACAAGCACATTGCCCCTGATATGGACAGGTAGTAGGGACGTACAGGGCAGTGTACAACAGTCAAAGCTGGCAAGGCCACAGATGTGGAGAGCCATCCACACAACCAGACCCGACTGAGCTCTTCCTTCCCAGCAGGCTGAAGGGTGAACAGGGGGCAGGAAGCTGCAACTGGGGATCTGCAAGCATGCAAGGACAACCCCAGTGCAGGAAAGGTCGGGGGGTCTGGGCCAAGCACGTGGAGAGGGTTAGTGGAGCACACAGCCGCGGAGGGTGGTTCAGCTTTCAGAGCTCGCAGTTTCTTGTGAGATCTGGAGCAGTATTCCTACTCTGAGAGCCGGATATCCTCAGGAGGAAGTCCATATTATTCCCACTTTTACTCTGCTTGCTTAATATCGGACGCTCCAATGGGAGGAGCGATTAGCACATACTGTACACATTCACTGTGTTCACTCACACTCGGGCGAATGTTTGCCCACTGCTTCCTCATTCCTGCTCCCCTTCCTGCCGCTCTCACCCTGATCCTCTGCATCCTTAAACGTCCTCTTTTTAGAGCCCTTTCAGCGCCCCTCCCTCCTTTTGTCTTCCCGTCTGCATCTGCCACCTACCTCTGCTCCCGTGAGCCCGTGCGGTCCAGCCTTGAGAACACTACGAGAGGGCACTCTGCTGCCTGCTGCAGGGTAAGTCAACCCTAGAATTATTCTCCACCACTCCCTCCCTGTTGCTACAAATCGCATTGTGAATTCTGTCCAAGTAGAGCAGTGGTTCCCAACCTGAGGTCCACAGACCCCTCAGTTAACGATACAGGTCCATGACATCAAAAAAGTTGGGGACTCCAGATCTAAAGCCACTTCGAATGTGATCTTCAAGCCTTGACAACTCCAAAAGCAGTTCAGGGACCAGTAACAGTCATGAGGCATGATTGTTTTCAATGTCGCAAAACCCTTTGGCCCTGACAGTCGAAATTGACTGTGGCACATCTTTACCAAGCGTGGCTACCTGAGGAAATATGGCTCCATCCTATATCTACTACATGATGACACACAAACTGTGATCTAACCAAATGGTCCAAAACAGACCCAATCTTAGATCAGACTGATGTCAGGCAAAGCTGCATCACCATTATATCCTGCTCTGTGTCAGCAAGTACTGCAGCTTGCTACAATACTGTAGCTCACCTCCAGCAAGCTGTCTGCTGCAGTGGAGTTGTCGTCTGCAGAACAAATGGAAAACACATCAACTTTTGTCTCCTCCGCCCCAGAACCATGCTATTCTAACCTCAGTGAATACAAGAGAATGGTCCTCAACATCAAACATCCACAAAACAAAAGGACTCCATCTACGTGATCCTATTATACAATACAACCCTTGTACAATGATGAGGGAACCATCACCTATGGGAAACCATCAACAACTTTTAATATTTTGGGAAACAACTATGCAGTAACTGACACTGCTTCCTGGTAGGCATTGATGATGAAATAAACTACCTGGACTTCAAGACAGATTAAAGCATCAAGGTCCGAGAGATGAAAACCAACCAGTGCTCAGCCTCACTGCTGCACGCCAGCTAAGATCCTCCGCAGGAGCCTGTCCAATCTGCCTCTGTTTGACCCAAATTCCTCACTTCTCACTGCTACCATCGGGTGTTAGGTGAAGGAATCTTGGGTCCCATGCTACCAGGTTCAGGAACAATTGTTTCCCTACAACCACTGAGCTCCTGGACCAGCGTGATGGCTTCATTTGCCTCAGTGCTGAACTGACTCCATAGCCTGTAGATTCACATTCAGGGGCTCTGCCTTTGTTATGTATAGTTTATCATGGATTGCATTGCATTTCTTTTTGTCCTGTGGGTGCCTGCAAGAAAATGAACCTTAAGTTTGTATATGGCATACATACTTTGATAATAAATTTACTTTGAACCTTTGATCATCTTCAGTGCTCCAGCAAAGCCTGTGGTCATAAAACAAGCCATTGACCACTTGAAGAAGAGTGTATGGAGATGAAGAACTCAGACAGTGCACAAACTATATGGTCTACCAGGCACTTTGCCCTCCTGTAAACTTCAGAGCAGCGGACCACATGCAGCAGAGATTTTATAGCACCGGAGAGGTATCACTAACGTGGCCCCTGGATTTGACTTCCTTGTGGTGGCTTTTCCAACCTCAGTATCCTCTACCAGATCAACAACCCCAGCATTGGAATTGTCCCTACACTTAGTCGTCTTCTTTGGGCGGGCCAATTTGCATATTTGATTCTAAACTCCCAAGATACTCAAGTCCTAACGCCAGTACCAGATATTCCTACTTTCTTTCCAAAAATGTGTGAACAAACAATTAGCAGAAAGTGTGGAAGAAGGCTAATGTACATAATCCTCAGGATTGGTACAAAGAAAATCAAAATACTTCTGCATTGGCAGAATAGAAGTGGCTTACAATTCTCTTGTACCTTTGCATCATTGACAGACAAGGGAACTAAATGTCGGGGACAGGTGTGGAGTGTTTATCTAGAAGTTGGGGACAGACGTGGGGTTGATGGGCTTGCTCTGGTGGGATCCATCATGGACCTGATGTGCTAAATGTTTCTTGGTGTCATAATAAATAATTATTAGATTATGTATTTTCAAGCAGATCCAGAGAATGTATGGAGGAAACATACAGGAAGATGGTGGAATTGGCTGGAAGAGGTGATAAGGTGGGTGCAGAGAGGTTGGCATGGGGAAATGAAGCAACACTGTTGTAATGAGTTAATGGAACAGTCTACAAGCTGGTCAGGAAATAGAAGGATGGAGGGAAAAGGATTGTTGGGGGGTCACCTGATGAGGAAGTTGCAGAGAATGGCCCATCTCAAAGAAATCTGTTGATGATAGATATTGTCTGCACCTAGGCACGGTACATCAGATCAAGTAACACGTCTAGAGGCTCCATGCCATGGCCAATATTTCCAGTCCCTGATATTGAGCAGGTAAATCCCTGTTGATCACCTTGATTTCCTCAGTGAAGCACAAAACAGCGTCTGATTCAGCAACCTCAAAAGACATTCATCCCACTGAGAATTTAAAAAACTACTTAATACTCATCAAAGTTGCTGGTGAACGCAGCAGGCCAGGCATCATCTCTAGGAAGAGGTGCAGTCAACGTTTCAGGCCGAGACCCTTCATCAGGACTAACTGAAGGAAGAGTGAGTAAGAGATTTGAAAGTTGGAGGGGGAGGGGGAGATCCAAAATGATAAGAGAAGACAGGAGGGGGAGGGATGGAGCCAAGAGCTGGACAGGTGATTGGCAAAAGGGATACGAGAGGATCATGGGACAGGAGGTCCGGGAAGAAAGACAGGGGAGGAGGGAACCCAGAGGATGGGCAAGGGGTATATTCAGAGGGACAGAGGGAGAAAAAGGAGAGTGAGAGAAAGAATGTGTGTATAAAAATAAGTAACAGGTGGGGTACGAGGGGGAGGTGGGGCATTAGCGGAAGTTAGAGAAGTCGATGTTCATGCCATCAGGTACACAATCTTCTGGATGTAAATGAGAAAGCATTCCATGGTCACTGGCACGTCATCAACCTTGCACTGATCAACTGGGGCTCAGCATCTCCTCCAGACAAATCCAAATCACTTCTTTCCATCTTTTGTTTGAAACAAAATGTGTTCCTTTCCAAAACAGTAGGGCAATGTGAATTTTGAAACAAATATTTAACAGGTATCAAAGTTGTAATATTATTAAGTCTGTGCTTCATGGAACTTGCAGCCTCTGTTAAACTCAATGCTGAAAAATCTGAAAATCTCTTGAAACAGGTAAAAAAAAAATCACCACAAGCAAGTCAGCAAATAGCTCAGTAGATAGCTCTTTCAGCTCCTCTATCCTCATCCCTGCCCCATGCTTCCTTTCCCACCTGCTCCTTGGTGGCCTCGTGGCTCTTTTACAGCAGCTGCTGGCATAAAACCACTCAAGAGCTACTCAGAGAAAAATATGTAAAAGTGACTTTTTCAGAAGTCTCTTGATCAATTATCATCAGCTCAGAATTCCAAATGATTAAATCGTCAGAAAAACTTCCAACTAAAAATTTGCAACTTACTCCTTTGGAAAGCAATTTCTCAGAAGTCTTCTGTCAGCAGGGCTCTAACTCATCCTAATGGCTTTCAATAAATTCTCACAAAGGGTAACATCTAAGATATTAGCTATTCTTTCCCATTGAGATACCATAATCTTTAGAGCCAAGCCATTGCATTACTTTTTTTAAAAATTGTTTTAACATACAACTTAACATAGGTTACAAATGTCTTAATATGTGCTTGCTTCAGTAATAAATCTGGTGAATATACAGTTGTCACTACTTCAGAGCTAAGTTATTTTGTGGAGGTTTTACATGCTTCAATGCAGAGAAGCTGAACAAAACCAACCAATACATTATCGAGGTAAAAAAATATGATTTTCCTCAATTAAATCTTGAAGCTTACTAAATAGACTCCAGTGAGAATGTCTGCGATTTTAACTTAATCTTAAATCCAACTCCCAGTTCCATTATCCAATCACCTGTTGTAGACTACAATAGATTTTCAGTAATTGTAACAGCAAACCACAGTGCAGATCATCACTTCCTGTTAATTCCACAAAACAATAGTGACATGGAACCCACTGTTGCATTGTTAGATTTTTGTCTTTTGTTCCCATCCCGAACCTTACGGAAAATACTCTGAGCTTCACAATCACACAAAACAATTCATGGAGATGTGGAATCATAGACCAGATCCCGATTGAAGAATTTTCCCTGGCTGCATATCGATGCAATGCATTTATCTCTGAAAGACATGATCCAGGATTCAATCTCCACTAGAGAGACCCGAGCACGAAAGCTGAGCTGAAATGTCACTATAATGCAGTAGCAGTACTGCACTAACGTGTTCAGCGCTGTAAAAGGTTTGCCTGCCCACCTGGGAGCTGACGGTTGGAGGGCCCTCCCAGCCTAGTAGCCAACTTCCACTCCACTACAACACCAACAAACAGATACTCTCTACGTTTACCTCATAGGTAGATGTGGACTCCAGGTGGAAGCAATATTGCCCATTCGTCGGCATTACAACCAAAACAGATTTTCATTGTACATTACTGGCCATTAAGCACTTAGGACACCTAACACAGGTTCCACGTACAATCAAGCAGTCCTTCATACCTTTTTGTCTACTCCCTTGTGGTCTCTGAAGGGTGCTTGGAGCAACTTAAAACACATTCACATAGTTTGGAAGATTTTGTTGAGGGCATAGAGAAACACTCTCCCAACCCCCCTCCAATCCACGTTTTAGCATGCCAACCTCATGGGGCATGGAAATTCCCATTTGCTGTGGTGGTTTCATTTAGTGTACAATGTTTGTGACCACTGCACAGAATTTTATCAAAAATCAGTGGCACACTTTCAGCATTTTTTTTTGCTTCGAAGACTCTCTAAGACATCTGCCAGCAGTTGGAAATCTAATATTGTACAAAATGATTTGATGCATCGTACACTTAGCAGGCCTTATTGAGAGAGATGAATTCTGCTCTGGAGTTATTTAAAGGAGGTCGATCATCACTTGGACCAGTTCCAAAGAGTCTGGAGTCAGGTGGGGATTAATAATGGACAGTTGGAATAGCTGACACTTGCTCCCAGTGTTGTTTCCTCATTCACTGATGGATCCAGGTGACGTGATTTCCAGTGCTGTTGACGTCCATTGCAAGGTGGAGCAGTACATGTCACTGTTACACACTGGAGCTTGTTGCAGCCATCACAAAGGCACTATGGGGAAAAGAAACACAAAATAGGGTTCTGCCACCAGTGAACCCAAGGGGTTAGTATCCGTATAAAAGCCTCGTTGATCTTTCACTGATACAATGTTTGATAAAACACAAGTGATAATGATGTATTGCAAGTGAATGCACTGAATTTCCTGGTACAATGAATGACGGTGTGTCCTGATTTTATATATTACACTGCAATGTACAAAAAGTTGCTCCCCATTACACCAACGGGCCCAGTCGAAAACAACGCAGGTGTTGGAAATCTAAAGTAAATACTGGAAATACTCAGCAGGTCAGGCAGCAACTATCGGAAGAGAAACAGGGCTCACTCTATGGGAAGAGGTTTAGCTCTGTTTCTCTTCACAGGTGTCACCTGACCTGCATTGTTTTCCTGTTATTACCACTGCCCAAATTCAGCACACTCGTTCACCTGGACGCGAGAAGAGCTTGAGCTCAACTCTCATCCCATGCATCACAGCAGAGACGCAGCCCTGTGTGAGCCCAATGGTCTTGTTCAGAGACATTTAAATAATCCAAAAAACAAGAATTTGTTAACGGGGCAAAAGGTGAGATGAGGCTTGGGGGCAAATCAACAAGGATCACAATGAATGGGGGGGGTAGCTTTCAGGGGCTGAGTGACCTGTTCTACTATTTTTCTGTCTCCTTGCGTTCTTAACTGCTGTAACTGAGCCCGATCCATTCTACTGCTACAAAACCCTAATGATTGAGTGACTTGGACACGTTCCCACGTGCCCTTTGGAGTTCATTCCCCAAAGGGTGATTATACCCATACAGAAATGCATGCATAAAGCTAAGCAAACATTAACTTTGGCACACACTTATTGTGTGGGCAAGAAAGTCCCAGAAATAAGTAGACCACATAAACGTTGGATGACGTTGGGTTAATTAATTTACTTATGTTTGGCCAAAATTAAGAAATCTAAGGAGAACACTCTCTGCAGACCGTATCAACATTGAAAAGTTTTAATATACTGACTAAAGCACTTCACGTATCAGATACTCGAATTAAAAGCGGCCCTCCGTTGGTCAGAGTCGGCTATGGATGTTGCTCCCCTGCTGTCTACGTGATACGCAGACCAGGCCAGCACGAAACGGAGAGCAAAGTGTTGCCCATGCAGCAGGCTCGCCCTCTCCAGGTAGCTGATGAATCCAAAGGAACGGCACAGATAGTTTGGCACCAGGGGTTGCCAGTCAGTGGTGAACTGAACGTGGGACTGCCTTAGTGACTCTAATTCTTGGTATTTTTTCACAGGCTTTACTCCCTAAGCCTTCCATATGAGAGGTTAAGCTAAATACTCCTCGAGTAAAAGATGCCCAGTTTCACAGATTGGACCATCACTGAGTCAGTCAGCTGCTCAATACCACACTGCCTCCCCATGTCCCTTTATTACCTACTTCCCATTACATACATCCGCAATGGATTAGAACATGGTGATGAATCCATAAAAAGGTCGTCTGGAATTATGAATTTTAACAAGACACTTTTACTCATGTCCCACAAAAGCTTCAGATTAAAAACTGAAATTTAATGATTTTTTTCATACACTTTAATGAGGACTAATTAACTTAGCTGATCAGCTTGGTTGTGATTTGTATAGCTTTCAACTCTATTCTGGGAGTTGGCTGTACTGAGAACAGAATTGAAGATGCGCTTTCTTCAATTTAGCGTGTTACATAACTTTGTTCCGTGGCGTATGGGGTGTCCTGGGAGGGGTGGCACCTCTGGTAAAGGGACTTGTCGTGTCCATTCCGGTGTAGATCATTCACCTTTGATCCTCACCAGACACTCAGTTCTCACCTGCGGCTCCAAGTAGCTGTTTGCATGTGACAGCGGCTGCACCCCGGTACACCGGTCTGACAGGTGGGCTGAACCAGGTGAGGGAAGCCGGCAGCCTCATACCTCAGTGAGAAAGGGACATGCCTGACCAGCACACAAAGACAGCTTCGTCAGACTGGGCAGACAAGATCAACAGTGCGACCCAATGGCCAGGAAGGCAGTACTGCAATGCTCCATGGACGGCGAAGGGCATGACAAGGCATAGAGTAGTGGTCCCCAACCACCGGGCCGTGGACCGGTACCAGGTCGCAAAGCATGTGCTACCGGGCTGCGAGGAAAGATATGATTTGGCGATATGAAACGATACGAGTCAGCTGCACCTTTCCTCATTCCTTGTCATGCCCACTGTTGAACTTGAACATAGGGTTGCCAGCTGTCCCATATTAGCTGGGACATTCCGTACATTGAGCTAAATTGGTTTGTCCCATACAGGACTGCCCTTGTCCCGTATTGCCCCCGCTAAGGTACAGCGTTCCTACGAAACCGTTCGTAAGCTGAAATGGCTTAAAGCGAAGAAGTAATTACCATTAATTTATATGGGAAAAATTTTTGAGCATTCCCAGACCCAAAAAATAACCTACCGAATCATACCAAATAACACATAAAACCTAAAATAACACTAACATATAGTAAAAGCAGGAATGATATGATAAATACAGTCCATATAAAGTAAAAATAATGTATGTACAGTGTAGTTTCACTTAACAGAATCGGGAAGATGAAGCGAAAACTGATTTGTAGAAAAAAAATCGGCACGTACACGCATGCGCAGGTCACGCATGCACGCAGGTGCCCGCGCAAGGCTTCATGGTCATGGTAGTTTTTCTCTGGGTTAAAAACAAGTGTCCTGTATTTGACTGCTACTTTTGTCCCTTATTTGGGAGTGAGAAAATTGGCAACCCTACTTGAACACCCCCCCTCCCCCCGGTCGGCCAGTCCGCAAGAATATTGTCAATATTAAACTGGTCCGCAGTGCGAAAAAGGTTGGGGACCCCTGGCATAGAAGACATTATGGTCATCCATTGCAACCAGGAAAACCCCAGTCTGCGATGCTTGTTCATACCACAGGACCCGGACTTCTGAGGTAGAGAGGGAGGAACTGCACATTTAGTCAAGAAATGATTGTACTGGTACCAGTTGCAAAGCTCTCTCTCATCCTGACTCTTAAGAACCAAGCCAATGGCCAAAACAGAACAGCTAAGAGTTAGCCTTCAGTCTGCATTGGAAGTTTGTTTGACAAATTAATCCAACTATGACTGAAGCACTACTCATCTAATCTATGCCTTTGGGGCAGGGCAGCCTCTTGAGGGGAATTCTAGATCAAAGCCAAATATGATAACTTGCCCCTACCCAACTTGAAAGAATAAAAAGGCCAACGTAGTAGGATACAAACAATCCATTACTGCATAACACTGAATCATTTTGCAATGGTGAACCATACGAACACAGTAGCCTAGCGGTTAATATAACACTGTTACAGAGTCAGCAAATTAGCTTCAATTCTCACTGCTGTCTGTGAGGAGTTTTACATTTTCCCCATGACCACGTGCTTTTCCTCTGGGTCCTCCCTCATTCTAAAGACGTTTGGGTTAGCAGGTAAATTGGTCACATGGTGTAATTGGGCCACATGGGCTTGGTGGACAGGAAAGGCCTGTTACCATTCTGGTCAAGATGGCACTTGCATACAATGCTCTTTTGGTCAACTTCTTCTGGATAGATCATGGAACCATCTTTTTCAGTTCTTTTATGTCTTTTATGTTTGTTTCTCTTCTTGAATGTGATTCTAGAACTGTTGAGGACTGTGCTTTGCTGCTTGGAAATCGTTTGGGTGTTCCAGCGCTCTGTGGTCTCTGAGAGGATTCCAAAAGGCAAAGGCAGTGCGAGCGAACCTCGTAATGGGCAGGCTGCAGGGTGGGGTGTGAGTCGATGTTTGGTTCCATTTCGCCAATTAAAGCTTCCATTGTTCATCGACTAAAGCACAGGGGCGATTGAAGCATCAGTGTCTTTTGATCACTCAGGTGTGCTACTAGAGGGGGGGAGAACTTGCTGCTGCAGAGAGAGTTGCCCAGTCTTTTTCTCTGCATTTTGGGTGTGGACTTGGACGACAGAATCCTTTTTTTCAGTCTTACACTTTTTTATATTCCGTGTTATTCCGCCCAGTCTTCTTGTTCTTATTTGTGTGGGGAGGGGATTTGGGAGTCAATGCGCCTGATCTATTTTGTTCTTTTTTTTTCCTACGGGAAGAGGGATTTATTTGGGGGTTGATCTGCCTGATCCGTTTCGTTTGTTTTTTTTGTGTGGGAAGAAGGATTGGAGGTGGAGGAGGTGATGTGCCTGATCCGTTTCGTTCTGTTTTTTTTGTGAGGGAGGAGGGATTTGGCAGTCGATGTGCCTGATCCATTTTGTTCATTTTTTTTTTAAGCAGGGAGGTGGGATTTGAGGGTTATGATCGTGCAAAGTTTCTTTTCTTTCTTGGTTTCCAGGCTACCTGGAGAATTGAAGAATTTCAGAGTTGTATACTTTGATAATAAAATGAACCTTTGTTTCCATGTTGTATCTCTAAATGATAAAAAAAATAAAATAAATTCCACAGAAATGGATTGATAAATCCTTCTAAGCTTGATTATCAGTATGCAGAATTATAAATAGTTCCGTTACCATTGTTTGATTACTTGTACCACTGCAATTTAAAATGTCAAACAGCTGCCGGACAGTAAAAGTAATGCAGACAGAGTTAATGTGAGCAAACATCAGTGTAATAAAAGAATTTGTATGTTCCCTTTTATAAATATTTAACTCATCTTAGATGCTGTACTGCCAAGAGATCAATCTTTCTGCACATTCCATCTTTTCCATGAGACTATGTTAACTTTGTCTTCTCCTTTTGAACCAGCTAATAAAGAAACGCTTCTCATGTTTTGCTCAGTTTATATTCAACTCTGATCTCATTTATATTTAGTCTTCCTCGGACTGTTAATGATTTATGAGTTACAAAAATTAATTCATAAACTATGTCTTCGTTATTCCAGTACGCTGTCTAAATGATCATCGGCAAAAGCACAACCTGATTTGAACAGTAATACAAATATTTCCAGAAAATAAAGCAAAAAGCAAAACTAACTGCATGAAAAATAATCATTTCAGTATTACCATCCCCAGAGCATTCGAAAATTTAGCCTAATTTGACCACTTCTCAAAATAGATCATTGAAATCCTATCTATTAACAAAGCACATGTTACTTTAATAGAAACATATATCAAAGTTGCTGGTGAACGCAGCAGGCCAAGCAGCATCTACTTTAATAGAGTAGATTTGTCTTGCAATTGAACTGAAATATCACACAGACGCTGAAGAAAAGTAATGAGAACGAGAAGAAGTTATTGTTAATTCTGTTGAGACATCAGTGGTGAATAGGAACATCTTCACTTCCAGGTGAACTTCTAAGTTACACATTGGGCTGGCAGCCTTCCAGGATAGTCCCCAGATCACTGCTACTTAAACATTGTTTGATATATCCCCGAGTTTCCTTGGAGCATTAAAATAATTGTGACTTTTTCCCCACTGACTTTGCATATTTTTATTTATTAGTTATGAAAGTACAAGGGGAAAAAAAGGCTTCACCTGCTGATATGTTGAGAGAAGGAGCTCAAGTGAAGAAATGTGCTGAACAATGTCCAGCTGAGGTTTGCTAACGCAGTCACGTACTTTCCTAAACCTGGATGGGTACTGCTGTTGTTTGTTCATGGAACAACATGACGTAAGCCACATATAACTGTGTGGCTAAGCACAGTTCCAAGACCAAATTCAAGTTTGCTGACGATTACCACTGTCACAGGCCGAATCAAAGGTGGTGATGAATCAGCATATAGGAGGGAGATTGAAAATCTGGCTGAGTGGTGCCACAACAACAAACTCTTACTCGATGTCAGCAAGATCAAGCAGCTGATTATTGACTTTAGGAGGAAGAAGTCAGAGGTCCATGAGCCAGTCCTCATTGGAGGATCCGAGGTGGAGAGGCTTAGCAATGTTAATATTTCAGAGGACCTGTCCCAGGCCCAGCATGCAAGTACAATTACAAAGAAAGTACAGCAGTACCTCTGCTTCCTTGGGAGTTTGCAGAAATTTGGCATGACATCTAAAACTTTGGCAAACTTTTACAGATGTGTAGTAGAGATTATATTGGACTGGTTGCATCACAGCCTGGTATGGAAACACCAATGCTCGTGAATGGAAAATCCTACAAAAAGGTAGTGGATATGGCCAAGTCAATCACAGGCGAAGCCCTCCCAATTGTTGAGCACATCTACATGAAACCCTGTTGCAGGAAAGCAGCATCCACCATCGGGGACCCCGGCTGCCCAGGACGTGCTTTCTTCTCAATGCTGCCATAAGGAAGAGGCTTCAGGATTCACACCACCAAGTTCAGGAACAGCCTTTTACCCCTCAGCCATCAGGCTCTTAAACCAAAGGGGATAACTTCACTTGCCCCATCACTGGAATGTTCCCAAGGACTCTTCATCTCATGTTCTCAATATTTATTGCTTATTTATTTATTATTATTAATGTCTTCCTTTTCTATTTGCACAGTTTGTTGACTTCTGCACTCCGGCTGAATGTCTTGGTTGGGCCATCTTTCATTGATTCCGTTATGGTTATTATTTTATAGATTTATTGAGTATGCCCACAAGAAAATGTATCTCAGGGTTGTATATGGTGGCATACATGTAGCTTGATAATAGATTTACTCTGAACACTCTACTTGACAATGTGGTGGCATCCTCAGTATCACATGGACAGCAAGGATTTCAGGACGTCACCCACCACTCTTTTAGAACATAGCAACCCTACAGCACAATACAGGCCCTTCGGCCCACTGCACTGTGCCGAACATGTACTTACTTTAGAAATTACCTCGGGTTACCCATAGACCTCTATTTTTCCATGCTCCATGCACCTATCCAGGAGTCTCTTAAAAAACCCTTTTATCAAGGTCAAGCATTAAATGCCACACCTTGTCATTAACATCCACATCATGAATTTTATTTTTTTTAATTACACAATCAAATATTTTGATTTATAAATTAAAGGAACTAATCTGAACTGCTGAATTGCAATGTGAAAACTTTGTGCAAAATTTTCCACGTCCTCAGCATAATGATGCTTTTACGGTTAAAGAACATTGTTTCTGGGAGGCGAGGTTGCATGAAAAGTCTCAGCCGACGGTGTTGATTATTAAGCCCGGCACACTTCCTGTTGATGTTATGCTGCAGGTTACCACACAGTCATCTCCCAGGGACTGTGCGGACCAAGTCAGAAGAGGGAAGTCCAAAGGAAACAGTTACCGGAGGTGCATAGAATGTACCAGATGTTCTATTTATCAGCTGTTCTAATGAGAGGCCGTGTCCTCAAAGGAAATCCTTATACCTGATCTGACATTTGAATGGCGGAGCAAACTTGATGGTCCGAGTGGCCTAATTATGCTGCTATGCCCTTATGGTCTTATATCTGGCAGGAAGATCTTGATGCCAACAATGTGAGAAACTTTTACATTAATTGCAAAGTAAGACCTCTTCACAAAGTGCTGTGGGAATATGTCCTTCTAGCAGAGAGTGTTGATCGAATGTTTCCTCTGACAAACAACTCAGATCGTGCTACACACCTCCGGTATCGCACTGCACTTCCAGCCAAGCTCACAGGCTCTGAAGTGAGGCTGAGCACGTAACACCCTGATTCTAAGCCGTACAAGCTTCCACTCTACCCAGCCAACACACAGATAGATCAGCCGAGCATGTGCTCATACATGGTCCTGTTGGGGGGGAGGGGGGCAGGAACTCAGTAAATTCAACAAAACAGAAATCAAATAATATCACCAATGTATTATGCTAAAAAGACGTTATTAAGCAAATCAATTAATTTATTGTTTCACAGTACATCCTTGTGTAGAACTATAAAATAGGAAATAGCATTTGAAAGTCATTACTCATGTAAAGTTACTTAAAAATTGAACATAATCAGTAACTTATTAGTATCTTTACCAATGTATCCACTTCTCAAAGTAATAAATCTTTGCTGAAATTTTGTTTAAAGGCTGACAGGCTGCTTTCAGCTTTCTAAAACAACCTTTTATGAGGTGTTGCACGATAATTCAGCAAGATATTTGACTACAGAAGACATATCAATTGACATACAAGTTTGCACATAGCAAGGATCTTCAAGACTAAACAAGCAGTAACACATTTTAGTATTCCCCTCCCTGATGTGGTCCGACTGGAATAGTGCCAACGTGGACCCAATGCAACAGCATCACCGTGAACCCAATACAACTGTGTCACTGTGACCGACTGCAACAGCGTCACTGTGACCGACTGCAACAGCGTCACTGTGACCGACTGCAACAGTGTCACCATGGACCCAATGCAACAGTCACTGTGACTGACTGCAACAGTGTCACTGTGACTGACTGCAACAGTGTCACTGTGACCGACTGCAACAGCGTCACTGTGACCGACTGCAACAGTGTCACCATGGACCCAATGCAACAGTCACTGTGACCGACTGCAACAGCGTCACTGTGACCGACTGCAACAGCGTCACTGTGACCGACTGCAACAGTGTCACTGTGACCGACTGCAACAGCGTCACTGTGACCGACTGCAACAGTGTCACCATGGACCCAATGCAACAGTCACTGTGACCGACTGCAACAGCGTCACTGTGACCGACTGCAACACTGTCACCATGGACCCAATGCAACAGAGTCACTGTGACCGACTGCAACAGCGTCACTGTGACCGACTGCAACATCGTCACTGTGACCGACTGCAACAGTGTCACCATGGACTCAATGCAACAGTGTCACTGGGAACCCAATACAACAGTGTCACCATGGACCCAATACAACTGCGTCACTGTGACCGACTGCAACAGTATCACTGTGAACCCAATACAACAGTGTCACCATGGACCCAATACAACTGCGTCACTGTGACCGACTGCAACAGCATCACTGTGACCGACTGCAACAGTGTCGCCGTGGACCCAATGCAACAGCATCACTATGATCAACTGCAACAGTGTCGCCGTGGACCCAATGCAACAGCGTCACTGTGACCGACTGCAACAGTGTCACTGTGACCGACTGCAACAGTGTCACTGTGACCGACTGCAACGGCGTCACCGTGAACCCATTGCAACAGCATCACTGTGACTGACTGCAACAACGTCACTGTGACCGACTGCAACACTGTCACGGTGACCGACTGCAACAGTGTCACCGTGACCGACTGCAACAGCGTCACTGTGATCAACTGCAACCCAATACAACAGCGTCACTGTGACTGACTGCAACAGCGTCACTGTGACCGACTGCAATAGCGTCACTGGGAACCCAATGCAACAGCATCACTGTGACCAACTACAACAGTGTCACCATGAACCCAATGCAACATCGTCACCGTGGTCCGACTGCAACAAAGTCACTGGGAACCCAATGCAATAGCGTTACCAGGAACTCAGTGCAATAGTGTCACCGTGGACCCAATGCGACAGCGTCACTGTGACCGACTGCAACAGTGTCACCATGAACCCAGTGCAACAGCATCACCGTGAATCCAGTGCAACAGCATCACTGTGGACCCAGTGCAACAGCGTCACCGTGAACCCAGTGCGACAGCGTCACCGTGAACCCAGTGCAACAGCGTCACCGTGAACCCAGTGCAACAGCATCACCGTGAATCCAGTGCAACAGCGTCACTGTGACCGACTGCAGCAGTGCCAACGTGACTGACTGCAACAGCGTAGCCATGACCGACAGCAACAATGTCACCGTGGACCCAATACAACAGTGCCACTGTGTTTCAATTGTAACAGTGTCACTAATGTAAAGATCAGTTAGCAACAGAAATGATGGAAACAAACTTTGTACTCTCCTGCATTAAATAGCTGAAACTAATTACAAACGTTTGTAACAGACAGGCTTATAGAGATGAATGTTTAAAGATAAATATCTAGAGCTGCTTAAAAGAAATAAAGGACTATAATAATCTAAAAGTTAGAGATGCTGATACCCGTTTTCTCTTTAAATGATAAAAGCACCATTGATTATTAAGAATAAGCAACATAACACAAATAAATAAATCATGAAAAGTCTCTTAAAAACTAATATGTTTAAGCAATGTGAGGTTGTTTTCTGTCCTTTGGTAAGGTCAGTAAGCCCTTCTCCAATTCTGACTGTGGGTATGACACTGACTGTAATTGAGTGAACTGAGGTCTATGCAACTCTCCTTCCAAACAGCTCAGGCTTTCTCCATCTCCCTCAGCTAATCACAAGGAGGCTTCCTTTGTGATTCCGTGCGCTTTCCCATTCCTGCCCACTTCCTGCTCTTATAGAAAAGGGAAATTAATTCTAATTTTCCAAAACAAATGTTTTCTCACCTTAAAAAAAATGGAAGCGTTACTATAATGGTGCCCAAATCATAACACATTTAACAGAGGAGAATAAAAATGAATATTTAGTTGTACTCACAGTTGTAGCCCAGCAGATTCTCATCTTTCAAAACATATAGGGTGATCTGAAAACCTCCATGTGCACATAGGAAAAGAACGCTGGTCCCCAGCAGAGCCTTGAGCAGACGACCAGTGTGACCTAAACAAAAAATGCAATCGTAACCAAGGAATTATTTTATAAGTACGTACACTAATCCCTGCCTCCCTGCCTCAACCTTGAGCAAACAAACCAGGACCCATCTAGTATGTGCGATGCACTCAAGGAAGATCTCCCCAAACCAGAGAAAGGTTGTTTTTAAGATAATTATTCAGAACCATTACCAGCTGCATAGGCCTATTTTGGAGACGACACCACACCTGGAACATGATTCTGCCATTGTTTTGCCTTCTGTTTGGAGCAAGAATGAAGGACAGAGACTAGATCACAGTTCACAGAAAGAGATCAAATGGATAAGATTGGCTTTCGGCCAAATATTGCTCAGAGGAACACAAGAAAGGAGATGTTGTAACTTTACTGCGGGGGTCCACAAGCGACCAACCTGAAAGGAAAGCTTTGGACCTAACAAGAAGATCTCTACCATATTCAGACTAAGGCCAGCCTGATAATTACTAAGAAAGCCTCAACAGTTTCCTCAGCCTGACCCTTGTGAGCATTACACTGAAGGGTTACTGACATAGCTGAATCCACTTTACATAGATTTATGAAATTGCCACTTCCTCCAGGAAGCTATCGCAAGCCTGCAGGCCACCCACGTGGTTCCAGGCCATGATTCAAATCAAAAAAGTGGAGATGCTTTTTTTTTTAAACTACTTACTGAACCTTGCAGGTAATTAGGATAAAAGTCAGTATAAACATTTATACTGGAATGCAGTTTCACTAGTCACAGGCATATAGAGAAACTACCTACTTACAAGTATTTCATTCACTCAGGGCCAGTCATCTTTCCACTTCATTTCTCAGTGGGCACTTGCTCACAGTTGTCCCTCACAACCTAATGTCAACTGATGCTCAAGGCAACATTCACATCCATGATCAACAGTGGAAAAAGCATTCAAAGCATGCAATGTACTCTGTGCCCAATCTCACTCAATTCATTTAGTCGTTACTTAATTCTCAGTTTGTTACTTGATTGACAGCCACCTGGATGACTTACCGACCCTCCTCAGCACCACTACTCAAGAAGGGTGGACTAGTACAATAGATCATAGGAATGAAATGAACATGATGTCTATGAATTTTCAGAAGGTATTTTAAAAGATCCTGCACAGGAGATGGATCAGCAAAGCTAGAGCTCATGGAATTGGGGTTAATATACTGAATATGGTTTAAAAATCAGTTATTGAGCAGGAAGCAGAGAATGAGATTATGAGAGCATGTAAAAAAAGATGTAATATGGCAGAGCGAGTTGTGTGGGAGAATATAAGGTGCTTTTTGATGAACAAAGCTGAAAAGCAAAATATATGTTAAATGGTTAAATTTCATTAAATTTCAAAGATCAAAGTAAAAATATTATCAAAGTAATGTATGTGTCACCATATACAACCCTGAGATTCATTTTCTTGCAGGCATACTCAATAAATCCGGTAACTATGATAGAATCATTGAAAGACCACGCCAACCGGGTGTGCGACCAGTGTGCAGAAGCCAACAAACTGCGCCAATACAAAATGAAAGAAACGATGATAATAAATAAATTAGTAATAAATATCAAGGACATGAAATGAAGAGTACTTGAAAGTGAGTGCACAGGTTGTGAGAACATTTCAGTGATGGGGCAAGTGAGATCGAGTGAAGTTCAGAATCAGGTTTAATATCACTGGCTTATGTCATAAAATTTGTTGTTATGTGGCAGCAGCATTCTGCAATAATAATAAAATCTGTAAATTCCAGTAAGTATATATGTATATCTTAAAAAGTTAAGTAGTACAAAACGAGAAAAAAATGAATAAGTAATGAGGTAGTGTTTAATGTCCATTTAGAAATCTCATGGCGGAGGGGAAGAAGCCGTTCCTGAGGCTATGCTCTCTTTTTATTGTTACTGTCAGGAAGGAAGTGCAGAAGCCTGAAGGCACACACTCAGCGATTCAGGAACAGCTTCTTCCCCTCTGCCATCCGATTCCTCATTGGACATTGAACCTATGAATACTGCATCACTTTTTAAAATATATGTATTATTTCTGTTTTGCACTATTTTTAAGCTAATTATTTAATATACATATATACATACTGCAATTGATTTACTTGCTTTTTTCTTTCTCCATTATCATGTAGTGCATTGCACTGCTGCTGCTAAGTTAGCAAACTTCACAACATATGCTGATAATATTAAACCAGCTTCTGATTCTGAACTGTTGAGTGTGTGCCTTCAGGCTCCTGTACCTCCTCCCTGATGGTAGCAATGAGAAGTTATCCCCTTTGATTTAAGAGCCTGATGGTTGAGGGGTAAATAACTATTCCTGAAGCTGGTAGTGTGAGTCTTGAGGCTCCTGTTCTTTCTTCCTAATGGCAGTTGTTAACTTGTTAAGTCATCTGATAGACCTGACCTGTAAAGCAACAAGGTTGTATCAGTATAGCAAGCAAACTTTATGTTAAGAGCTAGAAATGGATTTGAATACAGGAGAAAGGCAGTCCTGTTGCATCTTATTTCACTGTTCCAAAACTGCATTTAGAACTGAGATGAAGAGAAATTTCTTTCACTCCTAAGGTGGTGAACCTTCAGAATTATCTTGCCTAGAGCTATAGAGAGCTGAGCTCATTCAAAACACAAAATAAAAGATCCGTGAGTATTAAAAGAATTAACTGATATGTGAAAGCATTAAAAATAGTGCTGAGGTGACAAACAACCATAATCTGAACAAATGACAAAGCTGATGGTCTGTTCCTGCTCATACATCTAGTATTCTTACACTGCATAGAGGAATGTCAGCTGCACCTTTGCACCAGTCAGCGTCAAGCAGCTGATGAGAGATGGGGCCTAGCTGATGAGAGATGGGGCCTAGCTGTGTACTTATCATGTCAGGTAAAGTTGATGCATTGACACTGCGCATATTGTCCAGCCCTCACGTAGAAGGTGAAAAGATGAAAATGACAATTGGAGATTCTTTAATTTAGATCTACAGTCAGCCATACTTTATACTTTATTGTCAAAGTAAATATTGGGAAAGTAAGGTAGTGCAAAAAAACCGAGAGGCAGGTCGGGATATTTGGAGGGTACGGCCCAGATCCGGGTCAGGATCCGTTCAGCAGTCTTATCACAGTTGGAAAGAAGCTGTTCCCAAATCTGGCCGTACGAGTCTTCAAGCTCCTGAGTCTTCTCCTGGAGGGAAGAGGGACGAAAAGTGTGTTGGCTGGGTGGGTCGTGTCCTTGATTATCCTGGCAGCACTGCTCCGACAGCGTGCGATATAAAGTGAGTCCAAGGACGGAAGATTGGTTTGTGTGATGTGCTGCGCTGTGTTCACGATCTTCTGCAGCTTCTTCAAGGTGTTGGACAGGACAACTTCCATACCAGGTTGTGATGCACCCTAGAAGAATGCTTTCTATGGCGCATCTATAAAAATTAGCGAGGGTTTTAGGGGACAGGCCAAATTTCTTTAGCTTTCTCAGGAAGTAAAGGCGCTGGTGGGCCTTCTTAGCAGTGGACTCTGCCATATAATAGAACTGACTCAAGCACAATTTCATAACTTATTTTGTTTACCACTAATTAATTAATGCTAGTAAAGTTGATATCTTCATCCAAACTGAATAGGAAAACAAAGGCAAAAGTGTAATTATAGTCATAGTGTTTCCTGAATAATAGAGTTCAAGAAGCCATGGTAGAGAGGAGCATCAAGCAATGAAGAACAGGATTGTGATGACATAGTTAGCGTATTATACAGCCATGTCACGGTTTAGATTTTCAAACAGATTTCAATATCTACATTCTCAAATATTTGCAGGGCATAATGCAGTTTTTCAAAAAACATAATAATTTTAAGGTTTCAGAATGATAACTTGACATCTTATTCCTGACAACACTGGCTCAGAGATACTAGGTGCCCCAGCAGAGCTCTGTAATGTAATAACCGTGCAGGTCAGTATTTATGCAGTAATATGTTAACTGCTGATGTCAGACACAGTATAATTAGACTAACGGAGATGGTAAAAGGATGCTAAAAATATACTTGCAGTTTTGATTTGCTGCTAGGTTTGACACCTCCTTCAGTACCCCTTCCTTAAACCACCACCGTACTGTTCTGTGGGGCTGCTCTTTGGATACCCACAGTCAGGTGAGCCAGCAACCTCTTACAGACCATTACAGATCCACGATCCCTTATCCGAAATTCTGAAATCCGAAAAGCTCCGAAAACTGAAGTTTTTTCATGGAGTGTGGAACACGTCGTAACAAGGCTCGTTTGGCGCGCTAACAGCTGACGTCACTCAGGTGTGACATGGCAGCACTAGCAGAGGCCGCCAGACGTCAGTTGTGGCTCAGCGCTCGTACTGGTTACACATGCATTTGCTGTTCGCTGATATTTTGTGTTCACTGGTGACTTTGTGTTTAATTTCATTGTGAAAATGTCAAAAAGAGCTGCAGATACCCCAATGGAAAAAGAGAAGGAAACATCTATCATTATCAGTAAGCAGAAAGTGGAGTTATTGCAGAAGCTTGATCGTGGTGTGTCTGTGTGGCATCTTACTGAAGAATATGGTGTCGGAACGACCACTGTATATGATTTAAATCAACAGAAAGACAAGTTACTGAAGTTTTATGGTGACAGTGATGACCATAAACTAATGAAAAATAGGAAAACACTGCATAGGGCAAAAAATGAAGATCTTGACTGTGTGTTGATTGAGTGGATTAGACAACGAAGAAGTGAGCGTATGCCACTGAATGGCATGTTGATCAAGAAACAAGCTAGAATCTACCATGAAAACCTGAACATTGACGGTGAGTGTCAATATTCAGAGGGTTGGCTGCAGAAATTTAAGAAGTGTCAGGGTGTAAAATATCTGAAAATCTGTGGTGAAAAAGCTTCTGCTGATCATGAAGCAGCTGAAAATTACATTGACGAATTTGCCAAGATAATATCTGATGAAAACCTTAGACCTGAACAAATTTACAATGCTGATGAAACAGCTTTGTACTGGCACTACGTTCCCAGAAAAACATTAACAACGGCTGATGAGAGAGCACCAACAGGTTTTAAAGATGCTAAGGACAGGTTAACTATTCTTGGGTGTGCCAATGCAGCAGGCAGACACAAGGTGAAGTTGGCAGTGATTGGAAAAAGGCAACATCCGAGATGTCTGAAAGATGTACGCAATTTACCTGTGCATTATTATGCAAACAAGAAAGCATAGGTAACCCGAGAAATGTTTTCTGACTGGTTCAATAACCACTTTGTACCAGCGGCACGAGCTCATTGTAGTCAAGCTGGACTGGAAAAAGACTGTAAAAATTTTATTGTTCCTGGACAACTGCTCCGCACGTTCCCCTGCCGAACTTCTTGTGAAAAGTAATGTTTTCGCAATTTACTTGCCCCCCCCCCACAATGTGACATCTATATTACAGCCTTGTGACTAAGGAATTTTACGCTCCATGAAGAGCAAGTATAATCTGTATATGTCCTAGAGTATTTATGTTCTACATTTATTCCAGTAAGTCATTTACCATGTGTTTGATTCGGTTCGTTTGAAGCTGTATATTTTTATGTTTTATTAAATGTTTCTGTTGGAAATAAAATGTACTAGTGTATTTATGGTCTATAATTATCCCACTATTTCATCTATCATTATATTAACTCCATAAATAAACTGTAATAGTATTTGTAAAAGAGCGTGGATCGGAAAACCCCAGAAGTTCTCTCTCCAGCACTCGTTGTTTGAGCAAGTACAGCCTCTTTTTCTTATCATTATTCCCTAAACAATACAGTATAACAACTATTTACATAGCATTTACATTGTATTAGGTATGTTAAGTAATCTAGAGATGATTTAAAGTACACGGGAGGATGTGCGTAGGTCCGGAGCTCCCCCGGGTCCTAAAGTCCACCCGCACAGAAACAGGTTAATTATCTATATAACTATCAATTTTCTGAAATCCGAAAACTTCTGAATTCCGAAATGGAACTGGCCCCAAGGATTTTGGATAAGGGATTGTAGATCTGTACTAGAAACTTTCACACAGCATTGTCTTCCGCCACAGATTCAGACTTATCACAATTAAGCTGCTGCTTTAGATCTTATAAGCAAGCCCATCACAAACACTATCAAATGCTTCTCCATATCACCCCCTCGTCTTCAGCTTTGTAGCTTCAAGATCGGCATCTCTAATCCCTTTCTAGCTAATGTCCCATTCTTCACTTTCCATAAATTGTAGCCCACTTCCTGCCAGTTTCCTATCCTGTTCTGCTTAGTACTGGTCTATTCTGCCCAAACTGACTTTCAACCTGTTTTATCCTTTCATTGTAAACATCTACATTCACAAACATAAGTTCACATATTTACACAGTGCAGCTGATGTGTTTCACTGCATAGTATAAGATCCCACAACTTGTTAATGTACACAACAGCAATGGGAACCGTATGACAATGAGACTCACGTCATTTCATGAAACAAAAACAGAAACCACTGGGAAAATCTCTGTAAATTAAAGCAGCATCTGTAAAGAGAAACAGATTATGTTCGGGATCCACAGATGCTGTCTGACCCGCTGAAATTTGTCACCATTTTGTTTGTTTCAGATATCCAAAATTTGCAATGTTTAAAAATTTCCTTTTCAGAAAATGCACCCTCAGGAAATTCAAGAGAAAAGAACGAGAAGTAGGGGGAAAATCTACAGAGATGAAAAAATGTCCCATGACAGTTAAAAAAATATTAATTTTATGTGCAAAGTAAGGTAAAGTCTTGTGAACATCCAAGATCTTGTGGCCTTCAAAGCCTACAAACACTTATCTGAAATCGATACACAGGAGCAACAGTTTAAAGTAATTTATTTTATTTCTATAATTTTCCATAAGAAAACATTTTATAAAGCACATTTGTAGGTCTCACTACTGAGATCTTGTGCATTACGTATTATTCGGAAACATCTTCTGGGAGTTTATTACTGAATAATATTTCAGACTAGCAACAACCCTTGTTGTACTCTATGAAACATTAAAGAAGGAGTTTATTTGAGAGTTCTTGTTCGAAGGTGTTGGTAACATTGGCAAGGCCAGATCTCTTCCCAGTAACTTTAGGACCAAAATTTTACCTCGCCCACACTAGCAAGTTTTAAGTGTTTTCTATTTGCTGCAGATATGTCACGTGAAATTAGTTTTGGCCAAAATGCCCTCTACCTCATGTCACAATGTGAGGGTATTTTCAATTCATGACAGCATGATTAAATGTGAAGCAAATTAGTGGTTACAATTTGTTTGATTTGGACCATTAGAGCTAATCCTGTGGCAGCTCCAAGCATTTACACTGCTACAGCTGTTTTTATATGGGATTTGTAATGAACTAATAACTCTGAACAGATCCTAGCAACCACTTACAGCCTACAATAAATGTATTGATTTGCCATGTCCAATTACTAAAATCATTCTTTTACCCTGTATCCACCTAGCTTAATTGACAAACTTGAAAATAATGACTGATGTCTGCCTTCAAGATATGTAGATATATTTAGCAACCAACTCACTCTATTTTATAGAAACAAAACAAGAGAAAATCTACATTTATTATGAGGGATAAAGGTTGTCAATATCAATCATTATATGATCTCATACAGATACTATTTTTGAGTCTCTTACATTGCAACTAGTGACATCGAATGCAACACACTCCTATAGTCTCTTGAGAGATCCTTAATCTCAAAGCTTTTCGATTCAGAAACAGGAAAACAATTATAAAGGATTAAATAAAAGTAACAACTTTCAATTCTAAACCGCTTCCCTACAGTTTAATATAACTAACATTTAACATCACTTAATCAAACAAAGAACTTTTGAACTTGCATACCTGAATGGCAGTAATATTTAGAATGAACACGTTTCATATTTGGATTATCTGAAATTGCAATCTGCAAATAGCACAAAACACAGTCGCAGATAACCTTGTTAAGTTTATTTCATATATTCTGGGTTGGAAACTTAGCCATCTTAATCAACTACATACTTTAATGGTTACTCATCTCATTCCCTACTGTAAGTAATTTCATTTTCTAATCACCAGCATTCTTCTCTGTGTTTCCGGGAGATCAAAAAAAATGTTCTTAACAATGAGGAAGTTACAATATTAACCACTTCTAACTTATAAAAAAAATGGATGATCAATGGCCTATTCTGCTTTTGAAACATAACTATACATAAATTATTATTAGTATCTATAAATAAAATGTCTATTATTCTGGATTCTCTCAGGTCAACAATGAAAAACCACTGTATTTTGGGATTATCTGAAGATCTACTCTCTTCTCTTCAGTTATCTTAAAACAAAACACATTATTTGCAGGCCTACATGCATTTTAATGCATTTACAGTGCCTACAAAAAGTATTCACCCCCTTGGAAATTTTCACATTTTATTGTTTTACAACATTGAATGACAGTGGATATAATTTGGCTTTTTTGATGCTGATCAACGGAAAAGACTCTCGTGTCAAAGTGAAAACAAATTGGTCTAAATTTATTAAACACAAAATAATTGATTGCATAATTACTTACCCCTTTCAAGTCAGTATTTAGATATATCTGTGGCAGCAATTACAGCCTTGAATTCACCCCCTTGGAAATTTTCTTGGGTCTGAAGGCTGATAAGTCCCCAGGACCTGATGGTCTGCATCCCAGGATACTTAAGGAGGTGGCTTTAGAAATCGTGGACGCATTGGTAATCATTTTCCAATGTTCTATAGATTCAGGATCAGTTCCTGTGGATTGGAGGGTGGCTAATGTTGTCCCTCTCTTCAAGAAGGGAGGAAGAGAGAAAACAGGGAATTATAGACCGGTTAGCCTGACGTTGGTTGTGGGAAAGATGCTGGAGTCAATTATAAAAGGTGAAATTATGACACATCTGGATAGCAGAAACAGGATCGGTCCGAGTCAGCATGGATTTACAAAGGGGAAATCGTGCTTGACTAATCTTCTGGAATTTTTTGAGGATGTAACTATGAAAATGGACAAGGGAGAGCCAGTAGATGTAGTGTACCTGGACTTTCAGAAAGCCTTTGATAAAGTCCCACATAGGAGATTAGTGGGCAAAGTTAGGGCACATGGTATTGGGGGCAGAGTACTGACATGGATTGAAAATTGGCTGGCTGACAGAAAACAAAGAGTAGTGATTAATGGGTCCCTTTCGGAATGGCAGGCAGTGACCAGTGGGGTACCGCAGTGCTGGGACCGCGGCTGTTTACAATATATATTAATGATTTAGATGAGGGAATTAAAAGTAACATTAGCAAATTTGCCGATGACACAAAGCTGGGTGGCAGTGTGAAATGTGAGGAGGATGTTATGAGAATGCAGGGTGACTTGGACAGGCTGGGTGAGTGGGCAGATGCATGGCAGATGCAATTTAATGTGGATAAATGTGAGGTTATCCACTTTGGTGGTAAGAACAGGAAGGCAGATTATTATCTAAATGGAGTCAAGTTAGGAAAAGGGGAAGTACAACGAGATCTAGGTGTTCTTGTACATCAGTCACTGTGGGCCATCAGTCAGGCTAACCGGTCTATAATTCCCTGTTTTCTCTCTTCCTCCCTTCTTGAAGAGAGGGACAACATTAGCCACCCTCCAATCCACAGGAACTGATCCTGAATCTATAGAACATTGGAAAATGATTACCAATGCGTCCACAATTTCTAAAGCATCAGGCTGTGAAGAAAGCTAATGGCATGTTGGCCTTCATAACAAGGGGAATTGAGTACAAGAGCAAAGAGGTCCTTCTGCAGCTGTACAGGGCCCTAGTAAGACCACATCTGGAGTACTCTGTGCAGTTTTGGTCTCCAAATTTGAGGAAGGACATTCTTGCTATTGAGGAAGTGCAGCGTAGGTTCACAAGGTTAATTCCCGAGAGTCATATGTTGAAAGATTGGAGCGACTGGGCTTGTATACTCTGGAATTTAGAAGGCTGAGAGGGGATCTATTGAAACATATAAGATTATTAAGGGATTGGACATGCTGCATATTCCTGCTGATGGGTGAGTCCAGAACCAGAGGCCACAGTTTAAGAATAAGGGGTAGGCCATTTAGAACGGAGTTGAGGAAAAACTTTTTCACCCAGAGACTGGTGGATATATGGAATGCTCTGCCCCAGAAGGCTGTGGAGGCCAAGTCTCTGGATGCTTTCAAGAAAGAGATGGATAGAGCTTTTAAAGATAGCAGAATCAAAGGTTATGGGGATAAGGCAGGAACTGGATACTGATTGTGGGTGATCAGCCATGATCACAGTGCTGGCTTGAAGGGCCAAATGGCCTACTCCTGCACCTATTGTCTATTGAATCTGTATGGATAGGTCTCTATCAGCTTTGCACAGCTGGACACTGCAATTTTCCCCCCATTCCTCTTTACAAAACTGCTCAAGCTCTGTCAGAGTTCATGGGGATCATGAGCAAACAGCCCTTTCCAAGTCCAGCCACAAATTCTCAATTAGATTGAGGTCTGGACTCTGAGTTGGCCACTCCAGGGCATTAACTTTGTTGTTTTTAAGCCATTCCTGTGTAGCTTTGGCTTTATGCTTGGGGCCATTGTCTTGCTGGAAAACAAATCATCTCCCAACTCGCGGTTCTCTTGCAGACTGCATCAGAATTTCCTCCAGGATTTCCCTGTATTTTGCTGCATTCATTTTGCTCTCTACGTTCACAGGCCTTCCAGAGCCTGCTGCGGTGAAGTATCCCCACAGCATGATACAGCCACCACCATGCTTCACGGTGAGAATGGTGTGTTTTTAATGATGTGCAGTGTTTGGCTTATGCCAAACATAGCATTTAGTCTGATGGCCAAAAAGCTCAATTTTGGTTTCATCAGACCATAGAACCTTCTTCCAGCTGACTTCAGAATCTCCCACATGCCTTCTGGCAAACTCTAGCCAAGATCTCATAACACTTTTCTTCAACAGTGGCTTTCCCTTTGCCACTCTCCCATAAAGCTGCGACTGGTGAAGCACCCAGACAACAGTAGTTGTATATGCAGCATCTCCCATCTCAGCCACTGAAGCTTGTAACTTCTCCAGAGTTGTCATAGGTCTCTTGGTGGCCTCCCGCACTAGTCCCCTTCCTGTACAGTCATTCAGTTTTTAAGGACAGCCAGCTCTAGGCAGATTTACATCTGTGCAATATTCTTTCCATTTCCTGATGATTTGGAGTGTTCTTTTGTCTTTATAGTGTAGTTTTTGCCAGAATACTGACTCACCAGCAATTGGACCCTACAGATGATACCAGTGTATTTTACTACAATCAAGTGAAACAGCTGGACTGCACACAGTGATCTCCATTTAACTTCTAAAACCAATTAGCTGCACCACTAATGATTTGGTGTGTCATATTAGAGGGTGTGAATACTTATACAATCAATTATTTTGTGTTTTATATTTGTAATTAATTTAGATCACTTTGGAGAGATCTGTTTTCACTTTGACAATGAAACAATCTTTTTCTGTACATCAGTGTTAAAAAAGTCAAGTTAAACCCAATGTGATTCAATATTGTAAAGCAATAAAACATGAAAACTTCCGGGAGGGAGGGGGGTGAATACTTTTTATAGGCACTGTAACTGGTATTTATTGCAGTTAATATATAGATCACTGTAGAAAAGATTAACTAACATCAATGGTAAACCATGTACAGATATAATTATAATTAAACATTTCACTCTTGTCCATAAATTAATGAAAATAACTCTTGATCAGTGGCTTTCATTCTGTAGGAATTTAGAAACAAGTTGAAATGAACTTCAAAAAATTGTATCTGTTTGGGGTTTTTTTAAGCCGTAGAAGATAAACTAAAATCCATGTGTCCAAATATCCGTCATGCCCAAAGGAAGATGCTCAAAGGCTAAATATGGACTTGTCAGAGCATATGACTGGAAATGTGGGCAACACACACCATCTGTGGACAAATTGTGCAAAGGGCCATTGCTACCCATGGAATGCATCCAAGTTCGGATGACAGGTCATCAAGCTGAAGCATTTACTCTGCCTTGCTGAATATTTCCAGCATTGTCTGTTACTCTTCATCCATACCTTCGGGTGGTCTGGAATTGAGCAGCCAGCCCACCATTTAAAAACGGTAGCACTTCTCACAGGAGAGCCAGAAAGCAAATTGAAGAAGAGAGAGATAACGATGGACAGAAAGTTGCTGATGCCTGGAGGGATCAGTGCAGGAGAGAATGATGAGACATCATTCTCTTCTGGGGAAGATGAGGCCCACCCTGCATCTGCTGAGGTGATCACCACTGTTGATTCGCTCCAGAAGCATGGCTGAAAGTAAATAGAATCAATATTTCATCTCATCAGAAGCGGAAAGCAGCTTTCAAATTTTGAGCATAGCTGCAGCACCACAGCCTCATTAATTACTCCCAAAATGTCACTATCAGAATAATGTTCACGGCCTGAAATGTCGACTATCTGTTCACTTCCACGGATGCTGCCTGACCCGCTGAGTTCCTCCGGCACTTTGCATGTGTGGCTCATGTTTCTCTAAACCAGAGAAAGATGGAGGCGGATCTAACGATGGTGCCAGAGGGTGAGTTCTCCCAGCCCATCAGCAGAACAGTTTGAATTCTTCTTCTTATAATGCCTCATTTTTCCTTTCCCAGGTGGCCGGGGTCCTATCGGAGTCCATGACCTGCAGCTGCATTCAAACTGCAGTTTTGTGCAACGGCGTGTTCCTGTTCTTGAAGATCACTGATTGAAGATTTGATATCCCCAGGAGCAGCCTGAAGACGGGTGCCTTCGGGGTACGGCCTAGCATGGCCCTGTGGGCCCGATTTCTCCCCAGTGTTGCGAACTGAAGCATCGTGGGGAGCCGGAACATCGAGACAGTGAGTATGGCTGTTGGAGCCCTCTGCTCTTGAGTGATCACTCTCTCTCAATGGTGACTGAGAGTTTGCTGCCAATTCCCAAGTCGGGAAAACTCAAAATAAAGTGGTGCTACAGACTGTAACATCGAAACAGCAACTGTGAGAGGAGTGATATCTCTCTCCCATGTTCGTGAGAGAGAGCCTGAGGGATGTCAAACTGTAGGGATGAACAGTGGGCTTTGGTGAACTGTAGACCATGGTCTCGCTTTGAGGGCTGTAGCTGTTGCTTGCATGGTGGGTGGTGGCAATGCCAATGCTTTCTACTCGAATAAGTGGGGAGGGTTGATGCTGTTTGTGCATGGAGGGTGGCAGGGGCTTTGGGTTCTTACGTTTTTTTTCTGTCGTTCATTCTTTGGGATGCTCTTCTGTTTTGAGGGTGCCTGCAGAGAGTAAGAATTTCAGGTTGTATATTGTATACATTCTCTGATATTAAATGGAACCATGGAGCCCCCTTCTCATCTACTCGCAAATATTAAACGCTTCTCAACACACACACACACACACACACATCACCTATTCTACCATAGCAACTACTCTCCTTTAAGTCTCCATCATTCCTCTGTATCAGAGGCAGTCACGCACAACAGGCGGCAGGCTGTCAGCAGCGAATGGAGGAGCAGGTGCAGACTTTCCCTCCCGACAAAGCAAAGGGGCAGTGTTGAGCGTGGTCACAGATGGAAGAGACACTGCAAAGTTTCTTTGTCTGTGATCCACTTTCCACCACCTCGCCCACCTTGCATAGCAGACTATAAACACTTTAAACCCATCAGATTTCTCTCTACCCGTTTCAAGGTAACCTTTGCCCTTCCCTTCATTTCAGGACTGAGAGTGAAGAACGGGGACAACAACACTCCTAAGGACATGCCGACGCCTTACGTGGCCGCCTCTGATACCGACACCAATTGGATTTTTCGGGGCCAGCTGACTTGTGATCAGCCAGCACAAGATCGCTGCCGCTAAAATGCCACAAGTACTTCCTCGCAAGCGGAAAAGGTCACATACTAGTTTTATTACGGTGGGCTCAGGTGCTGAACGAAAGGCTTGGATTACTGATGAGGGCTCGTGGACAAAAACAGCAAACATAGAAGCCACTACACTGGACAAGCAAAGAGAGCTTATGTTCACTGCCGCAGAGCAAAGAAATGAATAGGACTATGAATGGGGGGAGGAGTAGGATGTGATCTTTCCTGATTGATACCGATATCAAAATTATCCCGCTATAGGTCAGCCCTGAGTATTCTACGATTATTCATATTCTTTACATGTATTTTTTTTAATTTACTTCACAAATTTACCACTACTTCATCGCAAGTTATCTCAAAAAACGCAGGTACACCTGAACAGCCTGGCGTTATCCGAAAGCTCTGTCTGTTGGGTTTTTCGTTGCTCGGCTCCTGGATGTTGGCACCAGGGTTGGAATTTGCGCCTGCCTGCTGAGCCTTCAACACACTCAGGCTGCCACTGAGGCTGGTCCGCAATGGAGGCATTTTGGAGCTTGCAGAGCCATCAGCAGACTGAGAGCCAGTGATCATCTGTAATAGCTCCTCAACACCATTCTCATCATCCAGAGGAATGACCTTGGGCAGAATGGTTCTGTAGGATTTTGCGTCAGGCTCATGTGGGCTCTCTGGAAGATCCCTTGTAGGATTCCTTTCCCTTGCTCCTCCTGAATGAACCTCTGTTTCTTGCCAGTACATCATCAGTGATTCAGGTACTTTCAATTTGAGAAATAATCAGTTAAAATATTAGCACCAAAGTTGTAAACCATCCGAATCTTATAAAGCGGATGTGGGAAATTACCAGTGCTATCCGTCAACTCATTTGCCATCGAGGACAACTTAACGAAGTAGCAAAGGAGGTGCTGGATTTATTGAACAGTAAGTTAGTCGTTCAGGGAATGACTATTCTGAAACACACGATAAGGACATAATATAATGGACAGCAGCAAATAATTAGCATAATATAAAACTTGTATCTGCACAATTGAACATGTTTGCCTTAGGCAGATTACCAATGCCAACAGGAATTTAAGATGGACAATTTCAAATTGATAAAACAGGAACTTCGAGTAGATTGGAACTTGATATTTTTTATTATCAAGGCGTCTTGGAGTTCAGTGCAGATTTACTGAGATAACAGGCAAGTTTTCCCTCACCTGTCAGTCGTAAACCAAATAGACTTGCAGTGTGCTTTTGCACTGTACTTAATAATTATAGAACATGGACTTCGGTGAAGAAAAGAATGATTTCATTGAAAATACTTAATTATTTAATTCAGTTTCACTGCTAGATGCTCTTAAACTTCAAAACTTTTGTCTACAGTGATAAACAAGCAGTATAAAATTGTACACGATTAGCCTGAGGCTTACTAGGTAATTAGGAACCAGCTAAATCTGATCACCTGAAATCAAGTGACTCAGAACTAGTAGAGCCTAACTGGGAATATAAGCCTGTGGGTTCTGCTCAATCACAGTGTGCCATGACTAAACAGTATGGACATCATTGCTTAAGATCAACAGGGTAATTTTGCATTAAAGGAATTGATAAATAAAACCTGACAGGGAGGTGAGGTGTTGGAGATGTGAATGCCTGCTGTGTCTCCGAGCCAGCTCTCAACAAAAGATGGCGTGATGGTTCAGCAGTTAGTGTTGCTGCCTCAGAGCCCCAAGGACAAGAAACACACATCAAAGTTGCTGGTGAACGCAGCAAGCCAGGCAGCATCTCTAGGAAGAGGTGCAGTCGACGTTTCAGGCCGAGACCCTT
Source organism: Mobula hypostoma (assembly GCF_963921235.1). Classification (NCBI taxonomy): domain Eukaryota; kingdom Metazoa; phylum Chordata; class Chondrichthyes; order Myliobatiformes; family Myliobatidae; genus Mobula; species Mobula hypostoma. Next base: position 46,611,274 of record NC_086110.1, read on the forward strand.
CGTCAGGACTAACTGAAGGAAGAGTGAGTATGCGATTTGAAAGTTGGAGGGGGAGGGGGCAGATCCAAAATGATAGGAGAAGACAGGAGGGGGAGGGATGGAGCCAAGAGCTGGACAGGTGATAGGCAAAAGGGATATGAGAGGATCATGGGACAGGAGGTCCAGGAAGAAAGACAAGGAGTGCTACACATGCCCTTACACTTCCTCCCTTACCACCATTCAGGGCCCCAAACAGTCCTTCCAGGTGAGGCAACACTTCACCTGTGAGTCGGCTGGGGTGATATACTGCATCCAGTGCTCCCGATGTGGCCTTTTATATATTGGCGAGACCCGACGCAGACTGGGAGACCGCTTTGCTGAACACCTACGCTCTGTCTGCCAGAGAAAGCAGGATCTCCCAGTGGCCACACATTTTAATTCCACATCCCATTCCCATTCTGACATGTCTATCCACGGCCTCCTCTACTGTAAAGATGAAGCCACACTCAGGTTGGAGGAACAACACCTTATATTCCGTCTGGGTAGCCTCCAACCTGATGGCATGAACATCGACTTCTCTAACTTCCGCTAATGCCCCACCACCCCCTCGTACCCCACCTGTTACTTATTTTTATACACGCATTCTTTCTCTCACTCTCCTTTTTCTCCCTCTGTCCCTCTGAATATACCCCTTGCCCATCCTCTGGGTCCCCCCACCACTCCTTGTCTTTCTTCCCTGACCTCCTGTCCCATGATCCTCTCGTATCCCTTTTGCCTATCACCTGTCCAGCTCTTGGCTCCATCCCTCCCCCTCCTGTCTTCTCCTATCATTTTGGATCTCCCCCTCCCCTTCCAACTTTCAAATCCCTTACTCACTCTTCCTTCAGTTAGTCCTGACGAAGGGTCTCGGCCTGAAATGTCGACTGTACCTCTTCCTAGAGATGCTGCCTGGCCTGCTGCGTTCACCAGCAACTTTTATGTGTGTTGCTTGAATTTCCAGCATCTGCAGAATTCCTGTTGTTTGCCCAAGGACAAGAGCTCAGTCCTGACTTCCTGATCTTGAGCATCTTCAGGGAGCAACGTGATGCCTCAAAAAGGTGGCATCCATCATTAAGGACCCCCATGACCCAGGGCTTGCTTGCCTTGTTTTCACGGCTATCATCAAGCCAGAAAGAACACACTCAACGACTCGGAACTCATGAACACTACCTCACTACTTTTTTTTATTTTTGCACTACTTATTTAATTCAACTATTTAATAAATGTACAAAACCGCTGTAATTCACAGCTTTTTTCTCTATTATTATATACTGCATGCCACAAAGACAACAAATTTCATGACATATGCCGGTGATATTAAACCTGTGTGAAGCCTGCACGTTCTCCCTGTGACCATGGGAGCTTCTGCTGGGTGCTCTTGTCTCCTGTCATGTGCTGACAGATGAAGTCACTACCGAATGCACGCTCCCGGAAGTGGGGAAAGTATCAGAGGGGAATTGTTGGGCACGTGAAACCAAATACCCTTCAGCAGCACCAGGAATCAAGAAGAGAGGGAATGAGACCAAGGGATTGCTCTGCTGGAAGCCAGCAGGAACCCACAGGCAAACGTTTTGAACAACAGGAAAGAGGGCAAACACGGATAATGAAACTCGCCACCTTCAGTGCAGCAGCACAACCCTTGCTCCATCAGGGAGAGGGGTGCCTCAGGATCAAGACAGACCTGGCACATCACTCACAAGCCACCGGGCAAGAGAGAACCTTGCCCTCCTACATTGCGGACACCTGACTCACATGGGGCACTGAAAAGATACCAGGCAACTTCAACCTTTCCTGATCTGCAGTGGTGTCCGGTGTCCGAAACCTGGACAAGGGCTTAGTGCAGAAAAGTACCTCTGAGGTAAATGATCACCCAGGATCTCATTGAATGTGGAGCAGGAGCAGGTATCTTGATTAGCATGGCCAAGTTGGGCGAATGACCTTTTCCCACGCTATAAAACTCTATGAATAAATCGGCCACAAGTACCCAAATGAACTACTCCTTCTGTTTCTTTATCTCTTACGCCGGAAACATGAAGTAAATGTCTTATGACAGAATTGATCCAACACATCAACACTGTTTCTCCCACCACAGATGCTGCCTAACCTACTGAGAATTTTGCTGGGATCATGGATTACAGCTTCTTGCTTTTACTCAATTAGTTCCTTCAGTATAGGCTTCAGTTGTTTTTCTAATTTGTGGAAACTGAATTAAAAAGCTAATAAATGCCAAGGTCATACCACTAATTTTCAGCAATTGATTGAAACTCTAGCAATCAGGTTTGAAAAATATAGGGCAGAGATCAGCAGTGGTGAATGTCATCGCCAATGCCTGCCTTCTGTTCTTGGATTAAGCTCTGCAGATTTGCTCTATCAAGCAGGACAGGAGGATGAGGCACCGCTGCGGATATAACTAATGTTCCAGACTAGAGAATCAGCCTCAAGCAACAGACTCGAGGTTCTTGCACCTTGACAGTGTGAGCAAATGATAAAGCATTGTGGCATAGGGTCATTCAAGGACAGGGATGAGGAAGATGCAAAGGAATGTAGTGGCAATAAGGCAGGAATATAGCTGTGGGGATTGATAGTGACAGTGAGTCCCAGGGTGTCTGATGCCTGTTCTGTATTAGAGTTAAAGATATTTTCTCTGCCTAAGAACTTGGAGTGGGAGGGGAAAAGTCAATTGTTGTGGTTAATGGTTGTGGTTAATGTGAGAACCCATGGTATAAATGAGGTGGTTTTGCTACAGGAGTATGAAACACTATAGTCAAAATTTAAAAAGCAGAACCACATCAGCAATGATCCCTGAATAATGACCAAAGCCATGCTCAGTGTTTCCAGCATCTCCAACTTTGTTTCTGACCTGGGAGGCTGGTCTGCAGCTTAATTGTATTCTTGCCTTGACTTGACTGGTTCTTCACTAGTGATCTCAGTGCTTTTCCTGACCGTGGAAACTAATGTTTTGTCACTCCAGAAACTAACTGAAAGAAAAACACAGCAACCCGGGATAACTTGTCTACTTCGCTTTTCCTTAGTGAGGCACTCACACATGACGTGGTGGCATAATGACGTATGCCATTCACAAACTTTTCACATATAACCCAAATAGCATTATGTAACCAAACAAAGAATGCTTAATCAGATAATATATTCAGAATTTTAGTCAAATATTACTAAATTTTTAAATAGACTACACTTACTCTTGCTCGGCTATTAATTCCACCAGACAAAGCTTTGAGCCAACGCTTTCCTTTCAACCAAGCCTCGACAACTGGCAAGTAGTTCCTCCAACAATTTAGCTCTCAGCTTAGATAGTACAACACCCAACCCCCACATAAGACAACACAAGGGCAAGTTCATCCCAGCGCTGGTAAAAATAGGGAAACTGGAGTTTCTGCTGCACATTCCTACCACTTTGGGTGGCCGTGAAGACCTGGGACAGAGTGGGGTCTTTTCTGGTTTCCCTTTGGATCATCACTGCAGTAATATGGAAACTTCCGATTTGCATTAGGAGTGTGTCTTCTTTTGTAAATTTTTCAAGTAGTTCCTTTTCCAAGAGTAAACAGGACAATCCATCAGCTATCCCATGATTTGTTGTTCTCTTGAATTTGATCTTTAATTGTGTCCTTCAAGAAATGACGTCCAACTCTGCATCCATGGTGCTGTTGTTAGTGCAACACCTTTCTGTGGATTGAAAATGGACACCAGCAGCTGATGATCAGTAATGAGGGTAAACTGTCAGGTACAGGTATTGGATAAAACGTTTTACACCCCAAACCAGGCTCAGAGCCTGTGTGTAATTCTTCTCGGTAGCAGTAAGGGAATGTGATGCAAAGGCTATGGCAGTTGCCGGGGGGTGGGGAGGTGGATGGTTTCACTTCCATCACTCATAACATGTGACATAAGGCAAGGTGACTCAAGCGAGCTTCACTGAACGACGTGGATCATAATGTGTGAGTATAGTGTCTGACGTCACCATTTCCTTCATCTTTTGGAAAGCTACCTCACACTGCTTTGTCCATTGCCATTTGTTCCCAATCTGTAGTAATGAGTTCAAGGGGTGGAGCACAGTAGCCAGGTTTGGCAGCAACCTGTTACAGTAGCTGACAAATCCTAAAAATGACCACAACAGTGACACATCCTTTGGTCTTGGGGTATCCACCACAGTTTGTCTTTTCTCAGCACACTTGTTTAATGTTTGTGTGTCAATGGTGCGACCACAAGAAGTGATGCTTGGTTTAAAGAATTCACACTTGTTGCATGGTGCTCTGAGCCCATAATCTTGTAATCGTTTTAACACTGCCTTCAGATTTTGGAGATGATTCTTGTCATCCTCACTGATAACACTGGGTTTTGAGCAATGAGGAAGGGTTAATTAGCAATCTTGTCGTGAGAGGCCCCTTGGGTAAGAGTGACCATAATATGGTGGAATTCTTCATTAAGATGGAGAGTGACATAGTTAATTCAGAAACAAAGGTTCTGAACTTAAAGAGGGGTAACTTTGAAGGTATGAGACGTGAATTAGCTAAGATAGACTGGCAAATGACACTTAAAGGATTGACGGTGGATATGCAATGGCAAGCATTTAAAGGTTGCATGGATGAACTACAACAATTGTTCATCCCAGTTTGGCAAAAGAATAAATCAAGGAAGGTAGTGCACCCGTGGCTGACAAGAGAAATTAGGGATAGTATCAATTCCAAAGAAGAAGCATACAAATTAGCCAGAGAAAGTGGCTCACCTGAGGACTGGGAGAAATTCAGAGTTCAGCAGAGGAGGACAAAGGGCTTAATTAGGAAGGGGAAAAAAGATTATGAGAGAAAACTAGCAGGGAACATAAAAATGGACTGTAAAAGCTTTTATAGATATGTAAAAAGGGAAAGATTGGTAAAGACAAATGTAGGTCCCCTGCAGACAGAAACAGGTGAATTGATTATGGGGAGCAAGGACATGGCAGACCAATTGATTAATTACTTTGGTTCTGTCTTCACTAAGGAGGACATAAATAATCTTCCAGAAATAGTAAGGGACAGAGGGTCCAGTGAGATGGAGGAACTGAGCGAAATACAAGTTAGTAGGGAAGTGGTGTTAGGTAAATTGAAGGGATTGAAGGCAGATAAATCCCCAGGGTCAGATGGTCTGCATCCTAGAGTGCTTAAGGAAGTAGCCCAAGAAATAGTGGATGCATTAGTGATAATTTTTCAAAACTCGTTAGATTCTGGACTAGTTCCTGAGGATTGGAGGGTGGCTAATGTAACCCCACTTTTTAAAAAAGGAGGGAGAGAGAAACCGGGGAATTATAGACCGGTTAGCCTAACGTCGGTGGTGGGGAAACTGCTGGAGTCAGTTATCAAGGATGTGATAACAGCACATTTGGAAAGCGGTGAAATGATCGGACAAAGTCAGCATGGATTTGTGAAAGGAAAATCATGTCTGACGAATCTCATAGAATTTTTTGAGGATGTAACTAGTAGAGTGGATAGGGGAGAACCAGTGGATGTGGTATATTTGGATCTTCAAAAGGCTTTTGACAAGGTCCCACACAGGAGATTAGTGTGCAAACTTAAAACACACGGTATTGGGGGTAAGGTATTGGTGTGGGTGGAGAATTGGTTAGCAGACAGGAAGCAAAGAGTGGGAATAAACGGGACCTTTTCAGAATGGCAGGCGGTGACTAGTGGGGTACCGCAAGGCTCAGTGCTGGGACCCCAGTTGTTTACAATATATATTAATGACTTGGATGAGGGAATTAAATGCAGCATCTCCAAGTTTGCGGATGACACGAAGCTGGGTGGCAGTGTTAGCAGTGAGGAGGATGGTAAGAGGATGCAGGGTGACTTGGATAGGTTGGGTGAGTGGGCAAACTCATGGCAGATGCAATTTAATGTGGATAAATGTGAAGTTATCCACTTTGGTGGCAAAAATAGGAAAACAGATTATTATCTGAATGGTGGCCGATTAGGAAAAGGGGAGGTGCAACCAGACCTGGGTGTCATTATACACCAGTCATTGAAAGTGGGCATGCAGGTACAGCAGGCGGTGAAAAAAGCGAATGGTATGCTGGCATTTATAGCGAGAGGATTCGAGTACAGGAGCAGGGAGGTACTACTGCAGTTGTACAAGGCCTTGGTGAGACCACACCTGGAGTATTGTGTGCAGTTTTGGTCCCCTAATCTGAGGAAAGACATCTTTGCCATAGAGGGAGTACAAAGAAGGTTCACCAGATTGATTCCTGGGATGGCAGGACTTTCATATGAAGAAAGACTGGATGAACTGGGCTTGTACTCGTTGGAATTTAGAAGATTGAGGGGGGATCTGATTGAAACGTATAAGATCCTAAAGGGATTGGACAGGCTAGATGCAGGAAGATTGTTCCCGATGTTGGGCAAGTCCAGAACGAGGGGTCACAGTTTGAGGATAGAGGGGAAGCCTTTTAGGACCGAGATTAGGAAAAACTTCTTCACACAGAGAGTGGTGAATCTGTGGAATTCTCTGCCACAGGAAACAGTTGAGGCCAGTTCATTGGCTATATTTAAGAGGGAGTTAGATATGGCCCTTGTGGCTACGGGGGTCAGGGGGTATGGAGGGAAGGCTGGGGCGGGGTTCTGAGTTGGATGATCAGCCATGATCATAATAAATGGCGGTGCAGGCTCGAAGGGCTGAATGGCCTACTCCTGCACCTATTTTCTATGTTTCTATAACAATGATGTCATCCAAGTAATAAGGAGTACCTGGGCAATCTTCCAGCAACTAGTTCGTACCTTTCTCCCAAGTACAGATGCAGATGCTACTCCAAATATAACCCAATTCTAAGTGTAGTTAGGCCACAGCCAAGTCCACTTTACTGAAATGTTTCCCTCCAGAAAGATTTGTAAATCCATCCTGGGCAGAGGGTATTAATTTACAGTAGTGGGTTGATGGTGACCTTAAAATCATGACTGATCTTGACAGACTCATTCTTCGTGGCTACTCAGACCACTGGTGTTGCTCAATGGCTCCACTCAACTTGTAAAGAATTCCTTCAGCCTCCAATCTAGCTTAGTGGCTATTTTATCATGGATGGTATAAGGAAACTGGACAGGCTTTGTAAAACTTGGGTTTGGCATTTTCATTTAATTCTAGTTTACCCTTGATATATTTGAATTTTCCCAGGCCATCCTTGAACACTGCTGTGGTATCACCCAATATCTTTCATAATTTGCTTTTAGTTGATTCTATAGCAAGGGATGTGGTATGTAAATAGTGGATGGATATCCAATCAGTTGTAGTTGTCTCAGCCAATCACAGGCCCACAATGCTGTTTTTGCCACATACAAGCCCAACATAGCTTGTTGCCTGTTGTATTTCAATGTTACAAATGTCATTCCCACAGAAGTTATCATTTCTCCAGTATAAGTTCTTAGTTTGATAACTGCAGGTTTCAGTTCAGTATATTTGAAATGCCACTCAAACTCATTTTGTGGAATGACTGAAGTAGCCGAGTCAGTGGTCAATTTTATCTTAGTTAATTTGCTAATCACTTCTGGTGGAAGCCACATGGCTTGTCTCCTGTTAATTTTCACATTGTTAATCTCAAGGCTACACAGTCCTGTGTCAGTCTCATCATATCAAATATTTCAACAACATGCAGGTGAGTGCAAATTGCAAAGTGATTTTTTTAATCTTTTTCCCTTCCCTGTGCAATCCATTTATTTTTGTCTGCCCAACATGCTCTCTGTACACGTTCTAGTTTGTTGCGTTTTCTGCAAGTTCGCCTTTAAATCTGCATCGGTCTGGTGTATGTGAGCCCCTCCCTCAATGGTAACAATTTGTTAGGCCAGGCAGGCTTCTATTTCGATGTTGCAATTTTGTTCATTATCACTTTCATTCCTGATTGCAACTCAACTGTGCCCCTGGCTGCTGTTTCCATTAACACAGCAATTTCAACTGTTTTTTAAAATGTGAATTGCATTTCAGTTAGCAGTTGTTTCTGAATGCTTTCTTGTGTAAGAAGCCACAAACTAAATGATCTCACAGTGCATCATTGAGCCCATTATTAAACTAACAATGCTCAATAATTTCTCAATTCAGCCACGTAAACTGAAATAGACTTCCCTTCCTTTCCACTTATGAAATCTGAAGCGTTCTGCAATCAACAATGATTTCACTTCTATATGTTCCTACATGACGTTCACAATTAAGCTTATTTCAGCTGGTTTGGTTTGAGCAGTCTAACCTCCAAGTAAACTGTATGCTTTTCCAACCAGCAACACAGGCACTCATTTCTTTTTGATCAGCTACAATATTCCAGTCGCTTTAAAATACTGCTCAATTCTTCAGTATTATTATCTGTTCCAATTATTTGTTGTGCCATCGAACCATATTTCAGATATAGCCAGCCATTTCTGCATTTTTTGTTATTGCTATCACCACCCGATACTCACTGTGTATAAACCCATAAATTTCATCCATTTTCTGCCTTTTTCTCTTTACTTGAATGTCTCTCTCCCCTTCCAAAGAAAAAAAATGTACTGTGCTTCAACAGGCAGGTAGTCATCTGAGGCTCATTTTAAAGCTTCCTCATTGCCACTGCTTGTTTTGTAACTCCAGAAACTAATCGAAAGAAAAATACAAAAGCCTGAGATAACTTGTCTACTTCATTTTTCTTTGGTGAGGCACTCACATATGACATGGTGGCATAATGATGTATGTCATGTACATACTTCTTCCATATAACCCATAATAAATTATATAAATAAAGAATGCTTAATCAAACAACACATTTACAATATTAGTTAACTATTACTGAATTATTAAATACACTATAGAAACATTTAAAAAGCCAGTAAATCCCAAGGCCATGTCAACTTTTCACCAAATGATTGGAATGCTAGCAATTAGCACCCATTGTATGCATTGTCTCTTGAGATCTACATCCAACGATCCAGATCTATCTATTGGAATGCACACCACTTCACACTACCAGTCTTCAGCATCTACAAGAACTATTCCAGACAGAGAAGCTTTGAGTTGTAAAGGACATACCCGAGGACATACTTTGCAACCAGAGAGTAAAGTTCATTTTAAAAGCCTTCAGGAGCTTATGATTCAAATATTTGGCTCCAGGGTGGAAATAGTCATTGTCATTTTTTTCAACAAATAAATTCTATCATTACGACACAACTTATCAAGCTGGTAGAACTGTTACTGTCATCACAGCCTTTCACTCTAAATCTCCCTTTACAGGGAGATTGACCTAAAGTGCTTAACACTGTAATCCACATAGAATTCATCCAACTCAGGTCCAGCTCAGGCAAATGGCTTCCTTCTCTTCAAAAATACAACCACACATTTAACAAAGGACATTATAGTCTTTGTTTTATTGTTCAGGAAATTCTTAAAGTTCAAAGTAAATTTCTTATTACAGTACACGTCACTATATACAACCCTGAGATTGATTTTCTTGTAGGCATTCACAGTAAATACACAGAAACACAATAGGATCAATGAAATATTGCACATGACAAGATGGACAAACAACCAACGTGCAAAAAACAATCTGCGCAAATACTGTAAAAAATTTTAAAAACAAAATATTAATAGTAAATAAATAAGCAATAAGTATTGAGAACATGACATGAAGAGTCCTTGAAAGTGAGTCCATAGGTTGTGTTCAGTTCAGTGCTGGATTGAGTGAAGTTATCCCCTCTAGTTCAAGAGCCTGATGGTTGAGGTGTGATAACTGTTCCTCAACCTGGTGGCTCGGATCCTAATGGCAGCAGTGAGAAGAGAGCATGGCCTGGAAGGAGGGGTCCTTGATGATGGATGCTGCTTTCCCGTGACAGTGCTCCATGTAATTGTGCTCAATGGTGGGGAGAATTTTGCCTGTGATGGACTGAGCTGTATCCAATCACAAACAAGAGAAAATCTGTAGATGCTGGAAATCCGAGCAACACACACAAAATTCTGGAGGAACTCAGCAGGCCAGGAAGAAGTTAGGAAAAGAGTACAGTCGATGTTTTGGGTTGAAACCCTGCCAGCAGGGTTCCTCCAGCGTTTTCGTGCATGGGCTGTATCCTCTACTTTTTGTAGACTTCTGCATTCCAGAGCATTGTTGTTTGCATGCCAAGGCTTAATGCATCCAGTCATTACACTCCCCACCACACACCTGTAGAAGTTTGTCAAAGTTTTAGATGACATGCCAAATCTACACTATCTTTTAAGAAAGTGAGAACGTAATTTAATCAAATATAGGAAATAAATTTTACCAGGTTTTGTCCAAAGCACTGTTAAAGCAATGTGAAATATTTAGCTCCTCCTCTCAAGTTGAATCCTATGGTAATGTTTAGAGCTTGTCGTGAACTCCACATGGAAAAGTCAAAGGAGGGTGCTCCCAGAATACTCCGTTGTGCTTTAAGATAATTAGTGTGGAGAGGATCACATTCAGTGTAGTGTGTGAAAACGTTTAAACGTGCATTATATTTGTTGCTGCACATACAGGTGTCCCCCGCTTTTCGAACATTCGCTTTACGAAACCTCACTGTTACAAAAGACCTACATTAGTACCGTTTTCACTTTCAGAAGGTGTTTTCACTGTTACAAAGAAAGGCAGCGCGCGATAAAAGGCAGCATGCACCCCGAGCAGCCGCTCTCCCCCGGATTCGGAACGACATTGCTTAAACACGTTGCATTGAGCAGCTGTTAGCAAGATGAGTTCTAAGGTGTTGGAAAAGCCTGAAAGAGCTCGTAAGGGTGTTACACTTAGCATAAAACTAGACATAATTAAGCGTTTCAATCGTAGTGAATGAAGCAAGGACAAAGTGAGCTTGGCTTGTGGAAGCTGACGAAGATGATGTTGAAGAGGTTTTGGCATCCCATGACCAAGAACTGATAGATGAAGAGCTGATGCAATTGGAAGAGGAAAGGATAACAATCGAAACCGAATGCAGTAGCGAAAGTGAAGTCGTCCAGGAACTGAACGTGAAGCAACTGCGTGAGATTTTTGCTGCAATGATAAAGTACGACTTTAATTTTGAAAGGGTACGTAGGTTTAGGGGATATTTGCAGGATGTTTTGAGTCCTTACAAAGAACTGTGTGATAGAAAAATGCTCGAGGCTCAGCAGTCAAGCAAGCCTTCCACATCAGCCACAGCAGATGACGAACCTCGACCTTCGACATCGAGGCGGGCAGTCATAGGAGAAGATGAGCTGCCTGCCCTGATCGACGATGAGATGACACCCCCGTGTCCCACCACCCCATCTCCCAGGCCCCGGACAGACACTGTACCAATTCATGGAGAATGCAGCGGTAGCCGGGAGACACACAGCACATCTTTAAGAAAAAAGCCAACATAAACATGCTAATTAATTAGGTGCCGCCTCTCACATAATTGTCGGCCCAGATCAGTGCCGAAGCAATCAGCAATCGCCTCTGATCTGCGCCGACATTTACGTGCCGGCAGCACCTAATTAATTAGCATGTTTTTTTTGGCTTTTTTTCTTAAAGATGTGCTGTGTGCCCCCCAGCTACCCCTGCATGCTTCGTGGCAATGTATCAGTCGGCGGCCTGGAGGGTGGGGGCCACTGCACCACCCCAACCTGCGACGACTCAGTCTAACACACCATCATCAGTGTGCTCGATGTCTTCCCAATTCCCGTGATACTACACTGTACATACATTATTTCTACTTTATATAGGCTGTGTATTTTTACGTGTTATTTGGTAGATTTGGCAGCTTCATAGTTTAAAGGTTACTGGAGAGCGCGTTTATGCCAACAGCGCTTGCGTGAGATTTTCGCTACGGAGATCTGTGCAGGCAATCGTTGTAGAGAAGTATTTCTACTTTATATAGGCTGTGTATTTATCATATCATTCCTGCTTTTACTACATGTTACTGTTATTTTAGGTTTTATGTGTTATTTGGCATGATTTGGTAGGTTAGTTTTGGGTCTGCGAACGCTCACAAAATTTTCCCATATAAATAAACGGTAATTGCTTTTTCGCTTTACGATATTTTGGCTTACGAACCTTTTCATAGGAACGCTTTACCTTCGGATGGCGGGGGAAACCTGTACTACCACTCTAAACACTAATCCGATTTCTTTTTCAACTTAGATCCGATCCAATTTCCAAAATATTTACTTTGTTTCAGTCTGTATTTCACTTGGAAATGAGATGCTCTTTCCCATCCAATTACTCAACGGTGCAGCAACCTAGGCAACTATTGTGATCAACTAGAGAGCACGCCATCTGTGTTTCGTTTCCTCGGTCTGACAGACAATTTAAATGCTTCCAAGCATTTCATAGATGCTATTACCCAGGCCCACAGAACATTTGCAGCTTTGAATTTCAGAACCAAATGGTGACTTGTTACAAGCCCGTATGAATTGTCATCCATCTTAAAATGGCTTACAGCTTCTTTTAGATACCTGAAGTTTGCTAGGTGTATAATATTTGACAAAAGCAATATAATATCTTCACCAAAATGAAATTTCTTTATTGAAGCAGAAAATCCTTTCACTCAAATACTAAATATTGAGTAAATTGGGATTTATCTAGTCCTTGGCATCTGCATCTGGATGGTTTAAATTTATAAGTTAAACCAAGCAGCTCTTTACTGTGCAGGAAAATACTTGCAGAGAATCTGGGCAAATAAATTGGGAAACTATGCTGATATTAAGCAGGAGAGATATAGAGGGAACACCAAAAGCTTGACCAAGGTGTTGGGTCTCACAAGAGGAAAGAGTGTTAAGGTTTTTATGGAAAGCAGATCCAAGGCAACCAAACCAATGGGAAAAAATGGGAATGAAAGAGACCGAAATTGGATGGTGGTGTTGCTGGTGTTGGGGAGGGAAAAATTATAGTGATGTTGTACACTTCGGTGAAAGGGCTTGAAAATAAGGTTTTAGATGGAAATAGTTTGCAGATGACTCTAAAACAAGTGGTATCATTTTTCACAATTACATGGAGAAGAGGATATCATGAATGACAGCGGCATCTTGATTGGCTGGGGAGGTAAGACGAGAAATGGCAAATGGAATTTAATTCCAATAAGGATGAAGTGTTAAAATGTGGAAAGATAAATCAGGGTCGGACTTTTTAACATTGAATAGAAGGGCCCTGGTACTACTGTAGAACATAGCGATCTTGGAGTACAGGTTCATAGTTCCCTTAAAGTGGTCTCAAGGCACTAAGGAAGGCTTTTAGCATCGCAAACACGAGGAAATCTGCAGATGCTGGAAATTCAAGCAACACACACAAAGTGCTGGTGGAACACAGCAGGCCAGGCAGCATCTATAGGAAGAAGTACACTCGACATTTCAGGCCGAGACCCTTCGTCAGGACTAACTGAAAGAAGAGATAGTAAGAGATTTGAAAGGGGGAGGGGGAGGGGGAGGGGGAGGGGGAGGGGGAGGGGGAGGGGGAGGGGGAGGGGGAGGGGGAGGGGGAGGGGGAGGGGGAGATCCGAAATGATAGGAGAAAACAGGAGGGGGAGGGATGGAGCCAAGAGCTGGACAGGTGATAGGCAAAAGGGATACAAGGCTGGAGAAGGGGGAGGATCATGGGACGGGAAGCCTACGGAGAAAGAAAGGGTGAGGGGAGCACCAGAGGAAGATGGACAGCAGGCAAGGAGTTATTGTGAGAGGGACAGAGAGAGAAAAAAAAGGAAAAAATAAATAAATAAGGGATGGGGTAAGAAGGGGAGGGGGGCATTAACGGAAGTTAGAGAAAGTTATAGAGAAGTTAGAGCTTTTAGCATGCTGGTTTTCATCGGTCAGAATAGTGAATATAGATGTTGGGAGGTTATGTGGCAACACAGACTTTCTGATTAGGGAAATTGGAGCACCTGGTGGAAAGCTATGGATTCACAGGGTCAGGTTTAATATAGTGATATGTTATTAAATTTATTTCATGACATAGGTGGAGGCAGTACATTGCAATGCATAATAATAAAAAATAGATAAATTACAATAAACATGTATTGCAAAAAGAGTGTGAAAAATAGTACGTTCATGTCCTTTCAGAAATCTGATGAGTAAGAAGCCGTTCTTGAAACATTGAACGTGTGTCTTCTGGCTCATGTACCTCCTCCTTGATGGAAGATGTTCTGACATCGGCTGCCAAGACAGAGATCACAGGGTCACCAGATGCTACAGGGATTCGCACAGGTGTAGTTTTACTCTCCCTTTCAAAGCATGCATAACGAGCATTGAGCTAATTCGGGAATGAAACATCATGGTTATTCATGAAGTTAAGTTCCATTCTGTAGGAAATGATGGCCTTCAAACCTTGCCAGAGCTGATGTGTATCCGATCCTGTCCCTAACCTCATTTGGAATTGTACTTTTGCTCTTAAAATAGCTTTCTGTAGGTTATATGTCACCCTCTTGTATAGTTCTGGATCACCAGACTTGAATGCCACAGACCTAGCCCTCAACAGACTACGGATCTCCTGGTTCATCCACTGCTTAGGGTTTGGGCATGTCCAGTATGTTCTCCAAGGCATGCACTCATCCACACAGGGTCATAAAGTTGGTGATAAATGGGACATATTCATTCAGATTCAAAGATGAATCCCTGAATATTGTCCAGTGCGCTGACTCAAAGCAGTCCTGAGTGTTTCTCCACTTCCCTTGACCATACCTTCCTGGTCCTCAGCACTGGTGCTGCAGTCTTGAGGCTCTGCCTATATGCTGGGAGTAGAGGTACAGCCAGGTGATCGGACTTTTGAAAGTGTGGGGGTGGGATGGCACAGTAAGCTTTGTTGGTGGTGGTATAATAGTGATCAAGTGTGTTGGCTCCTCAGGTTCCAAAGGTGATATGTTGGTGATATTTGTTCTGAGACTTCTCCAAGCTAGCCTAGCTGAATGTCCCCACAATGATAGGGGAGGCATCAGGGTGGGCTGTTTTATGCCTGCTAATTATGGAGCTCAGCTCCTCTAGTACCTGCCTGATGTTGGCCTGAGCTGGAATGTGCACTACTTCGAGGTTGATGGTGGGAAACTCCCTCGGTAGATAAAAAGGACGAACTTGCTCAGTAGATGTTCCAAGTCAGGTGAGACTGCCACATCTGTGCACCATGATGCATTAATCAAAAAGCATACTCCACCTCTTCTGCCTTTAAAAGTCTGAGCTATCCTGTCTTTGCAGAGAATGGTGAAGACATCGAGCTGTAGTGCTACATCAGAAATGGTGTGATAGCCATGTTTCTGTGAAGCACAATACATAGCAGTCCCTGATGCCCTTCTAATACAGCAACCCTGTTCTGAGGTCTTCAATTTTATTTCCCAGAATAGACATGAATGGGAGTCTAAAGCCTTTGTGTTTCAATCGTACCTGTAGAATGGCTCAGCTTCCTCACTTCTGTTTTCTTAAAGGGGAACTGTACTCACGACCTGAGTCTGCAGTCTGGGATCTGTCGATTTTGAGTATTGATAGATTTTTTAAATGTCTTAAAATGATGTTGCTTACTGAAGTACCCATGGCTGTGACTATGGATTTCAGCTGTAGTCCTGGCCGGGAATATTTGGTGACTCCCATTGAAGCTGCAGCCAAAGACTCACCTCCTTAACTGCGCCATATCGATGACCATCTTATGTAGATTAATCTAACTCATGTGGATTAGTAGATTAATCACCACTTTCAATTTCCCCACCTCCGTGTGAGTGGTGGAATCTGTGGGGGAGGGGGATCTTGGAGGG
Source organism: Mobula hypostoma (assembly GCF_963921235.1). NCBI lineage: Eukaryota > Metazoa > Chordata > Chondrichthyes > Myliobatiformes > Myliobatidae > Mobula > Mobula hypostoma. The sequence continues at coordinate 46,626,969 of NC_086110.1, forward strand.
CAAGGGTTGATGTGAATGTGGGGAGAAGAATCAGGATTAGTTAGGATCCGTGCATTGTATTGGGAGTTGGATGGTCAGCATGAATTTGGTGGGCCGAAGGGCCTGTTTCTGTGACTTATAACGATAACAAGAATTTTAAATGTGAAGTACAGGACACTAGGTTACAAAGGCTTATAGAAAATCTATTTTATCAGTTTCTCAATAAATTTTTGATACAGTGGTCTGAAGTAATTAACTCCTTTCTAAAAACGCAAACATGAGGAATTCTGCAGATGCTGGAAATTCAAGCAACACACATCAAAGTTGCTGGTGAACGCAGCAGGCTAGGCAGCATCTCTAGGAAGAGGTACAGTCGACGTTTCAGGCCAAGACCCTTCGTCAGGACTAACTGAAAGAGCTAGTAAGAGATTTGAAAGTGGGAGGGGGAGGGGGAGATCCAAAATGATAGGAGAAGACAGGAGGGGGAGGGATGGAGCCAAGAGCTGGACAAGTGATTGGCAAAAGGGATATGAGAGGATCATGGGACAGGAGGCCCAGGGATTCCTCCATCTCCGCCGCATCTGCTCTCAGGATGAGGCTTTTCATTCCAGAATGAGGGAGATGTCCTCCTTTTTTAAAGAAAGGGGCTTCCCTTCCTCCACCACCAACTCTGCTTTCAAATGCATCTCCCCCATTTCATGCACATCTGCTCTCACTCCATCCTCCCACCACCCCACTAGGAATAGGGTTCCCCTGGTCCTCACCTACCACCCCACCAGCCTCCGGGTCCAACATATTATTCTCCTTAACTTCCGCCACCTCCAACAGGATCCCACCACTAATCACATCTTTCCCTCTCTCTGCTTTCCGCAGGGATCGCTCCCTACGCGACTCCCTTGTTCATTTGTCCCCCCCATCCCACCCCACTGATCTCCCTCCTGGCACTTATCCGTGTAAGCGGAACAAGTGCTACACATGCCCTTACACTTCCTCCCTTACCACCATTCAGGGCCCCAAACAGTCCTTCCAGGTGAGGTGACACTTCACCTGTGAGTCGGCTGGGATGATATACTGCGTCCGGTGCTCCCAACATGGCCTTCTATATATTGGCGAGACCCAACGCAGACTGGGAGATCGTTTTGCTGAACACCTACGCTCTGTCCGCCAGAGAAAGCAGGATCTCCCAGTGGCCACAAATTTTAATTCCACATCCCTTTCCCATTCTGATATGTCTATCCACGGCCTCCTCTACTGTAAAGATGAAGCCACACTCAGGTTGGAGGAACAACATCTTATATTCCGTCTGGGTAGCCTCCAAACTGATGGCATGAACATTGACTTCTCTAACTTCCGCTAATGCCCCACCTCCCCCTCGTACCCCACCCGTTATTTATTTATATACACACATTCTTTCTCTCTCTTCTCTTTTTTCTCCCTCTGTCCCTCTCACTATACCCCTTGCCCATCCTCTGGGATCCCCCCCCCTTTCCTTCTCCCTGGGCCTCCTGTCCCATGATCCTCTCATATCCCCTTTGCCAATCACCTGTCCAGCTCTTGGCTCCATCCCTCCCCCTCCTGTCTTCTCCTATCATTTTGGATCTCCCCCTCCCCCTCCCACTTTCAAATCTCTTACTCACTCTTCCTTCAGTTAGTCCTGACGAAGGGTCTCGGCCCGAAATGTCGACTGTACCTCTTCCTAGAGATGCTGCCTGGCCTGCTGCGTTCACCAGCAATTTTGATGTGTGAAACTCCTCCTTTCTATCAGGTTTCAGTGCTTGTGTGCATGTGTGGTAAAATCAACAGAACTTAAAGGAAATTGGAGTTACTAGAGTGGTGGATAACAGAAAACAGGCGAGGTGAGTAATAAGCAAGACACACAAAATACTGGAGGGACTCAGCAGGCCAAGCAGCATCTGTGGAGAAGAGTAAACAGTCGACATTTCAGCCTGTATGTTGCCCGGTCTGCTGAGTTCCTCCAGCATTTTGTGTGTGTTGCTTGGATTTCCGGCATCTGCAGATTTTCCCCTTGAAGGTGAATATTAATGAATTTCTTATACTGATATAGAAGTTTTATGATAGTATGAGTGTTTTATCAATATGTGCCCAGAGGCAGCCAAAGTCATGAGATGCAGATAGACAGCCTCAAAAATGAAGAAGAATTGAACAGAGGAAGCCCAACCCGCAGCTTGGATCGAGAGAAGACACCATGCATGTGAACGATCTGCTTCAGCTGAAGGAATAGTCCAGACTGAGCTCAGGCAGTAGCCACCTGCATCATACAACAATCACTGTAATTAAATACATGCAGGCTCTCACTAACAGCCTAGAAGATAAAAAATAGAGGGGAGAAAGATAAAAATGCAACAAACAGTAGGTATTCTAGCAAATGGGAGAAATACAAAACACAAATCATAGCAAAGCAGACAGTAAATTAAAAAATGGAGTAGGAAAGGAGACTTACAAAATAACACCACAGGTTATAATCCTATTAAGGAGGAGATCATTCATGGTCACCATAATTTGTGCAAGCAAAATAAAAGGAGGAAAACTATGATGGCAGTGAAGAGCGACATACCCCTTGATAAGACTCTTTCCACATCATGGTGTTAAAGAAAAATTATTGAGATAAGATTTGATGATCATGTACAAGATTAATAACTGGTCAGGATAGGATAAAGAACGAAAAGCTAGTTCTGTTAGAATGTGATTTGAGACCAGGGCACATCATTAAAATTCTGCGTGAGAAGTTGAGTGGGAGTGGGATGGAAAGAAAAACCTAAGTTTGTTTACACGAAGTGCAATCATGATCTAGAACTCACTATCCGTTCCGTGATGGAACAGTATCAAAAAGGCTTTTGAAAGGGACTTAGATGTTCAGTTGCAGGAAAGTAATTTCTCAGGCTCTGGGAAAAGAGTGGTGGGATGGGACTGATGGGACTGCTCTAATGAGAACCAGCACTAACTCAGATGGGCCAAATAGAATTGCTTCAGCACAGAAGGACATTCCAGATGCTCCAATTACAATCATCCAGATTCTGGAACTATTGTGCAATTTTCCAGTCTAACAGAAATCATTCCATTATTCAAGAGAACAGAAAGTGGGAGTCAATAAATGTGTTTGCTATCTAACGCTGGAAACTATTAGCTTCTATAATTAGGGAAAAAGTGATTGAACACCTTGAAAAATATAACATCTGTAATGGGCAAGTCATACGTGACAAACCTATTCAAATATTTTGTACAGATCTCCTAAATAGTAAACAGTAGGGACTCAGTGGCCACTTTATTAGGTACACCTGCTTGTTAATGCAAATATCTTAAATCAGCCAATCACATGGCAGCAACTCAATGCATTAAAAACATGCAGTCATGGTCAAAAGTTTCAGTTGTTGTTCAGACCATACAGCAGAATGGGGAAGAAATGTGATCTAAGTGACTTTGACCATAGAATGATTGTTGGCACCATACGGTGTGATTTGAGTGTCTCAGCAAATGCTGATCTTCTGGGATTTTCACAGACAACAGTCTCTAAAGTTTACAGAGAATAGTGTGAAAAAAAAATCCAGTGAGCTGTAGTCCTGTGAGTGAAAATGCCTTATTAATGAGGGAGGTGAGAGGAGAATGGCCTGACTGACTCAAGCTGACAGGAAGGCAACAGTAACTCAAATAACAATGCATTACAACAGTGGTGTGCAGAAGAGCATCTCTGATCGCACAGCATGTTAAACCTTGAAGTGGATGGGCTATCACAGCAGAAGACCACGAACATACCATTTTAACAGGAAACACTTAATACAGTGCCCACTGAGTGTATATCCCCAGTTGTTATCTACATGGACCTCTAGGAGCTGTTTGATAAGAGTCTCTCAGAAGTGGGCACTGGCAAAATTTGAAGCTCATGAAACTGAAGACAGATATTGACCTTGTCCGGAAATTGGAAGCAAGAAACACAGAGAGATAGGCGTTATATCTACAAGTGGAGATACCGCCCAGAATGTGACACGGGGTGTTTCACAAAGATTTAGGGTGGGACCTCAACCACTCAACAAATCTTATAAGGAACTTTGATGATGGTATCTTTGGAAGCAAAGCAGAAGGAACCAATAATGGACATTCTTGGGTCTAATAATTGCTGAAATTATGGAAAATAAAATTAACTGAGAATTTTGGAAGGCAAAAAGTTAGACATAAGCAAGCAAGGAGAAATATGTATCAGTCATGCACACAAGCGCCTAGCATTGATTATATCCAGCTGGAATATATAACCATTTTTATTGACATTAATAAAAATGACCATATAATGGCATTATTATTGATAAGTCTCCCATCCTCAACATTATGAGGTGTTGGCTTTGACCAGAAACTCATCTGGACCTGTCACATAAATATTATGGCAACAGGAGTAGAGCAGAAGCTGGGTATGCTACAGTGAGTGACTCAAGTCCTGATGCGTCAAAGCCGTCCGCTGCCTACAAGGCAAAAGTCAGGAGCGTGACAGAGAACTCTCTACTTGACTGAATGAGGAAACTCAATTCCATTAATGTTCAAACAGCCAATTTAATTGTTCTTCCATCATCACCCTAAACATTCCCTCCACTACTGTTTGTGCTACAATCATCTAAAAATATGCACTACAGTTATTTAGCCGGGCGACTCCAACAACACTTTCCAAATCTGTTTCTAAAATCATAAGCTATAGGGCAGGAGACCATTCAGCCCATTGCACCTGCTCCACCACACAATAAGATCATGTTTGACATTTACCTCTTCACCCCTCTTCTACATTAACACTTTGATGCCCTATATATTCAAAGACATATCCATCTCTGTCCTGAACAAGCTCAAGAATTAAATTGATGCAATGGAGAATTCCAAAGTTTCATTACCATCTGGGGAACAATTTTTTGCTCATCACAATCTTGAATCATTGACCTCTTATTATGAGATGGCGATCCCATCTGGACCCCACAACCAGGGGAGAGCATTTATTCTGCCAAACTGTAAAATTGTGCATCTTTCAATGAGATCACCTCAATTTCAACTGAATTCCTGGCCCACAAAATCTAGTCTGTAAGACAGAAATAAAAGCTATCAGTTCCATTCTCCTTGAACTGTCTTTAATTACGATGGCGAGAAAGACAGTCAAGAGAGATGATTGATAAGCGGGAAAGAGAGAGTCGTAGTGATACTATAAACATAGTGATTGAATAGGTCGTTCAATTTTCAGCTGAATTGAAGTTTTCTAAGTCCTGGTACAAATGAGAGCAGTTTGTGGGTGATTTTCTTCTATCCTTTCCAGCAGCTGTAGATAATTTACCACCACTTGCAACATGGATATTTTAAAAGTAGAAAGATTTTGGATTTGAATCCAAGAGGAGCAGCATGATAGGAGTTGATGAAAGTGCATTTATTTCCCAAAATTTTCCACTGGAAAATGAATCATTAATACTGCTTATTTTACAAACTGACAATTAAAACCATAAACCATCGATTTTATATACCCTGAGCTTCCAATAAAGATCAAGTTACATTTAAAATAAACAGAACAAAAACATTAAAGCATATTTCTTTATAACATTGTAATAAAAATATGGCATCTTCAAAATGTCTTAACATCATAAAAATTCCAACATGTTAAATAAAGGAAAAGGCATACATGAACGTGCCAAGAGAGACACTATGAAATCTTTCAAAACATATTTTATTCTGCTTCCTGCTGTTGAAAGTTTCATCAAAAAGACATCAACAGAATTCAGTGTTGCTTGAAAACAAGTTCTTAAGAAGCTGGATAAGATTTTGTTGGACTTTGCAAGCAGTCCAATGAAATAACTAATTGCATTTCTCAGTGTTTGTACATTGTGTGAATGAGGTCAGCTACCATTCTTCACTGGATGTCCATGGAATGCAACAGAGAGAGAACATTCAATAGGTTTCAACAGGTGCACTTAACGTCAGAGAAATGTATCCAACATACATCCTGAAATTCTTTTTTTCCACAAACATCCACAAAAACAGAGGTGTACCCCAAAAAATGAATGGCAATTAAAACATTAGAACCCCAAAGGCCTCCCAACTCCCCCTCCCACGCACAAGCAGGAGCAAGGCAATGACCCCCACTCCCAACCCCACCAGCAAAAAAGCA